>NC_022016.1:28588288-28597034 GCF_000317375.1 Microtus ochrogaster
AGAAAACAGGAGTTAAACTGTCTTACAGAAATCAAGATATCTTCTTCCACTACATAGTAAGCCATTTTCCAATAATGGCTTCTTAAGGGCTCTTTCAAGACTCTGAAACTTGGACAGAGGACATCTCTAACTGCTGCAATACATCTCCTAAAACGTCTTAGGCCATATGTATGTAGTAGTACATGAATGTTAGTATGTCTCTAATTCAGTGTCAACAGGTTACCATGGTGGCTTGGTAAAGACTTTGTGCTTGTTTTAAGTAACCTTAGCTGCTTAAACATAGAGTCATCTACGCTGGCGATAATATATACAAAAGCAAGAGCTCAGCACGCCAGTTTCGGTACAGAGCCTTCATAATCTCTCTCCCTAAGGCCTGAGAAGAGAGGAAGCTATGCAAGAGTCATGGGCAACAAGCAGAGATGGGCTGATAGGACCCGCAGGGAAAATCTCACTTGGAGGAAAAGTTCAGCTAAATCTTAAGAAAAAGATAAATCCTTCAGACATCCATCGTGGGATAGTATCTTCAATGTATTATGATGCCTGCAAGGGACAGAGCTTTGCACCACCCACCCAACGTTAGAGTTTTTTTTTTTTTTAAAGTACCAAAAATGTCATTTTAAGTTGTACTTGAGTTGAGGGGTTCTCCACATTTCAGCATGTGAATGTGTGTCCTAACAAGGATCCCCACAGGGCAAACCACTAGCAGGAGACAAGGATACTGTTAGTTTAATAAATAAGCCAAACAAGTACTTCTATGATCAAATAAAACTGATAAATGAAGGCAGAGATACGGTTGGTATAAGTAGAGGACAGAAGACATGGAGATGGGAGTGAGCTCTGCATTGTGAAGGGTAAGGAGCCCAGCCCAGACAGAATACTGGGACCATTGAAACTGTGAGCTGAGGTCGGATTCTAGGGCCTTAAGTATCATATCAGTGTACAGCTCACAAGAGCAAAGGAGGGAGGGCAGAATAAGATGATGAAAGGCATTTTTCAATGGTGACCTAGACAAAAAGAGTGACTGACATAAGTGTGCCAAAGTCTAACTTAATCCTATCTACACAAGTTTCTTTCTATTCTATAACTAGCAGACACACTTCTTTAGATATTAGTTCAGATACTCAGGTCTTCTCTGACCTATTTACACATACAGTAACAAGAGTAAACTGGTCCTGTCTGTAGGCTCAGGAAAACCTGTAGAGAAACTTCACCTTGGTGTGGGTCTGTGAACAGCTTAGTATGTCCCTTAGGTCACCAAGGACCACGGGGGAACAAGCCAAGTCTACTCTTTCTTGTTCCTCCAATGATCAGGTCTTGGCTAACGGGGCTTAGATGCAGAACATACAGCTAGATTTAGGAGAATTTCCCTATGAATCTATTCTGTCAAAGGTGACTACTTGACAGAATACATACACTTCTGTAATTTTCAGATTTAAGTTTCTTGCAAAAGGGGTGTCATATCAGAGCTTCCACGTCCCAGATACTCCTGTGTGATTCTCTCTTTTCTTCATTGAATGAAACCATTCTGTAGAAGGCTATTACCTCAGCAGTCACTGCAGAGCCCTTTAGAAAGCCAGGGACACAACCATGTCCACTGCTCTCTGTGTTCACTTAACTAACATCCAAATAATGGTCATATAAAAGTAAGTGCTGTCTTCCCTAAGTAACCATGTCAAAGTCAGACTGCTTCATCTTATTCTAAAAGTTGTTCCAACATTCAGCAAAGTTAACTGGAACACACTCTACACTCAAAAGGCTGACAAAATGAACACTTAATTACTCACAGATATTCCCTGCCTAAGACTGTATAGCCATTGATAATATGATCAATTATTTTCAATTTTTAGAGTTTTATATTTGTTTATCCTTGTCCCTTTGCAGGGGGTGAGTGGGTAGCACAGGTATGATACAAAAGGGTAACACTAAAAGCTACTAACCTGGGCTAAAGAAAGATATTGGTAGAGGCAGTTGGTAGAATGGTGGCCTAGTATGCACGAGGCCCTACCATGGATGCACGAGTCCCCAGTATCACGTAAACTGGATACTGTGGTGCATTCTTGAAGTCTCAGTGCAGATCAGAAACTGAAGTCATCCTTGGCTACATGGGAAATCCAAAGTTAATCTGAGTCATGCAAGACTCTGTTTTAATGCTGATGATGGTGTTGATGATGATGATGATGATGTTGGTAAACTTTACTATTCAGAGTCTACTCTTTGAAGCACAATTAATAAAAACTCAGACAAATATTGGGGCTCAACTTGAAGATCAGAAATGCAAAGCAGCCAGCCACTGGCTCTTTCTTTGACCTCAATCTGAAAATGGTGATCCTGCCTCCAGGAGACCTCAGAATGAGACTGAGAGCTGTCTCCTCCCATCTTATCTTCCTCTCTAGTTCTGGGATTACTGCCTGGTTTCTATGGCAAGTTAGTGTGGCTACTGGGATTAAAGGTGTGTGTGTGTGTGTGTGTGTGTGTGTGTGTGTGTGTGTGTGTGTGTGTGACTGCTGTCTGGTCTGTAAGGCTGGTCAGTGTGGTTGTTTTACTTTTCAGGCAAGCCTTATTTATTAAAATACAAATGGAATGCCACTACAACTCTTGGTCTGGTCCCCAACATTACTTAAGGTTTAAAAATAATAGGATTCTTGAACATATTCTAATCATTTCTACCAAGCATTTAAGTGCTCCCAATACTTTGAAAAGAGGGGGTAGGAGGGTTTATGAAGTTCAATTCCAGTTTAGCAAGTTTACACAGCAGTTTTCAGGCCAACCAGGACTACATGAGACTCTTAAAACCACTGCCATGATCTACTTGAAATAATTATCCCATATATCCAAAGACAATTTCCTAACAAATTATCTTCCTCACTCAAACGCATGACAAGTTTTCCCAACAATTTCCCTTCAGATACCTATTTTAAAACCTGCTACACAGAACAGAGAGATGCCTCAGTGGGTAAAGCCCCCAGAATGCATATGGTGAACGGTAATAAACCAGCTCCTACAAGTTGTCCCAAGAGCACCACATGCATGCTGTGACATGTGCATGACCCCTTCCCAATACACATACTGTTTAATTAAAAAGTATCTGCATTTACAAAAGTAATAAGTAAAATTTTAAAAAATAAATATAACTTTAGCACCTTCTCTTTTATTGTTAGTAAATTGTACAATATCCAAGTCAATGTTTGGGGATCTGAGGTAACTCAGTTTATGAGTACATGTATACACATTTTCAAGTAAACAGTTACAAAACTATTTTCTTTCCAAGGTAGTCTGTCTATAGTAGCCTCAATCAGTACAAATTGTGCAACCGTTTAAAACAATAATAAGCAAATTAAAATGAAGGTTGCCAGAACTCCTGTCATTCCTCAAGATCAGTAGTAGGATGGAGTGATTTAGAACCAAGCTACCATCAGTTGTAAGAGACTTGCTGGACTTGTCTACAACACTTAGCCTTTAAATGAGACAAAGTAAGGAAGACATTCATGTGCATGACAGAGGGGGTATATAAGATATGAATGCTTTCCCCAGAGCTAAAGGACTTTCCCCAGCCTGGTTTTTGTAGACGTGATTGAAGTTATCCAGAACCAATGGGGATAACATGAAACATTGTTGAGTGTTTGATGACTTAAGTCTACAAAGATAGCGCTCTCTCTAACTCTCTCTCTCTCTAACATGATCAGACATTGAAGCATAACCATGGGAAAGCTTTCTTTAAATGAACTGATTTGCAAGACTAATGTTCTCATTCAAAGATGAGATCCTCCATTCTCCGAACATCTATTAGACAGCTGAGCTGTATATTCCCCAAAACTGCTTTAATAAAAAATAATTACTGTACTCCTAACGCTTTTCCTGTGTCTGTTGTAAAGATTTTACAAGAGAGCTTTTATAGAATACATGGCAACCTTCACAGCATAAAAGAGCGGTACCACAGCCATTTCTAGAACATCTCCAGAAGCTTAAGAAAGGGGCAGTGAAAGGGAGTGAGGTACCTTCGCCTTTGTTCTGAGACAAAGCGTCCTCTTCAGACCTGCTTCACCTTCAGAATCCCATCCTGTGGTATTTAATTACACAGAATGATCTGGCACCAGGCCCTCTCCTTGGGCCTCGCTGATTGATAGCATCAATAACACTCACTAGCTGTAATTAACCTTCCAAATAGCATCCTCTTTGCTGCTGGTCGATCAATGTTCCTTGATCGCAGAGAACAGAGTACAAAGGTGAGAGGGGGTTTTAGCCTTCACCTTCACAGTTCACTTGACTTTGTGGGCCTGGGTAGTTTGCAGACAATGCACACAGTGCTTAGGGAAGAACACAC
Source organism: Microtus ochrogaster (assembly GCF_000317375.1). NCBI lineage: Eukaryota > Metazoa > Chordata > Mammalia > Rodentia > Cricetidae > Microtus > Microtus ochrogaster. Next base: position 28,592,610 of record NC_022016.1, read on the forward strand.
AGAAAAAAAAAATTCTTCAGTTGTGACAATGTCTTACAAATCTATGTTCCTGAAAATCTGAGCAGGTTTTTGGAAAACCTATATACTGGTTTCATGTAGTTACAGGGAAAATATTCAGTTTACGGGTCGAAAGGTCCTAAACTAAAGTTGCTGACAGCAAATGCTTTCTTTGAAAACTGTTTACGGCTTTTAGGATAATGGAACAAACTGATATTTGGGGAGAGGCCCTAGGCAAAAAGCTTTAAAAAAAAAAAATCAAGATAGTAAGGAAAGGTCAAAGGAGGGGTGTGGGGGTAATATGAACTTATGATGAATTACAAAATCATCTCTTATAACATGAGCATCTGAACAGACCACCATAAAGACCCATCTCAAGTGCAGGGGCTCTAAACAAGCAAAAAGGATACATAGGCAGCAAATGATGCTATTCTTGTGAAGTACCTGAATCTATAAGTATCTTGAAAAGGAGCTATGTCTCTGTCTCTGTCTCTGTCTCTCTCTCTGTGTGTGTGTGTGTGTGTGTGTGTGTGTGTGTGTTGAAACATTCATTGTTTCTCCAGTAAATCCAAATCCAAACTTGTATTCATTGAATGTACATTGCTCTGCCGTGAAGATCATTTAATGCAACACATAATAAAGATCTTGGTTCTTTGTATCCACATTTATTTGGAAATAAGCATGAGTATACCCAAATGTAAATTAGAAAGGCTCACGAAGCCAGGCTTTTTAGCTGAGGTCACTGCCTAAGAGCTACTTGTGGCAGCTGTTGGAGTAACATTCTCCTTGGCCCAGGTCTGCTGATCAGTCAGTAACCCTTGGTGGCTCTATCTGTGTTTTATCAACCACTCTATCCTACTGATCCTGAAGAACAACAGAAATTCTGCCAACCCCTCATCAGAAAGATTTAAAAATCCATAATGTCCCAACTCTGGATCTCAACTGTTAGGCTTTCCTAGAGAGCTCATAAAAATCAGAGCCACCAGTCCCTACTTACTGTCCTCTAACGGTAGCGTCTGAATGAGGCAATTCCCACATCGCAACGTAAAAACATTTATAGGGATATAAATTGCCAACAAATGCAAAATTGCATAAGTCAAAGTAAGTCCATAGAATCCTAAGGATTTCCAAGATCTCAGACTGCCTGAATGTGGCTCTTCTGAGCCAGGAGCCCTGTAGCCTGGGCAGGCCTTGAGAAACTGTGAAATCATAAAATGATTGTGGTACTCAACCTTACAAAGTGTGTGTGGGGGTGGGGGGCGCACCTCTCCATGTCTCCAAAACCTTTCTAGGAAAGAAGGCCTGTAAGAATAAAACAGGCAGGATAAATCAAATGTCTACATATAGATAAGTAAACAGGCAGGATAAATCAAATGTCTAAATATAGATAGGTAAACAAACATGTGGACAATGGTTTTTCTGAGTTGTCAGTTTCCAGGACCCAGGACAGTTTGTTTCCTTCTTGTCCCTCACTGGAGGGTTCCTTGAGACTCATTAGCCATCCTCAGAGCCTGAGCAGGAAGGATTAAACTCCCCATTCCTGTGGGAGGAAGGAGCTTTCACTAATGACAGAAAAGGGGCAGGGGGGGGGGGGGGGGAAGCATGTTAGCAAGATCTAAGACTTATTGTCTTAAAAATTAACTTAGTCTCCAATCTATCAGTGAATGACAATAAGCATCTGCCTTTCAGAGACAGCTACTGCTCATTCACAAATCCAAACAAGTTATTTTTTTAAGAGTCCCATGACATCACTTTGAAAAGCAGGCCTAGCAAAGAAGAAAGCTCCTTAAAGTCAGCACCTAACTCTGCCTAACTAGCTACACAGAACAAGGCAAACAAACCAAGCGCCAGCATTCCTGGCTATAAATTAATAAAAACAATGACCCAACCGTGGCCATAAGCAGTGAGAATTCAGAGCAGCCAGCAGGTAGCAAGGCCTTACAGAAACACCTCTACTGAGGCACACCTCCACAACAGCACTGAGGGTGGACCAGAATGGCATCTTCTGGCCATGTGAATCAGATTCAGATTTTGCTCTCTTATTGTTAGCTTAAAAGCCAAACCCAAATAGATCTACATACATAGGACTAATATTCCATTGCTTTAAGTAGTAGAATCTTCTCTAGGTATTTAAAAGATTCTGGTTGAATGATTCAGAGTTCTGGTCAACTCGGACGGATTAAGTTCCCAAACAAACTCCCCATCACAAAACAACCAAGCAAATGGCAGCAACTTCCTAAACTCTCACCAGTGTTTAAAAGTATTACTTCCATGTCATTCCCTCGTTTCCAGATAGGTGTATACTCAAAAGGCTGAAAACCCTTTTACTCCAATGGAGGTATTATAAAAGCTTTAAGTTCTGCAGACTGGCTGAGGAGAGAAAACTGCCAGCATTCTCTAGGCTAGAGCCATCTTTAAGGCCCAAAATGTTCCTCCTGGAGAGCATGCTCGGGCAGCACAACTACCCAGCAACTTCCTCCTGAGACAGACAGATTCAGTTCTCTGCTGAGACTTCTACAATAGCCACACTCTGTGGCCCCCTGGGTGGCAAGTGTCCTGATAGCGACAGAGCTGGGGATACTGCCCACCCCACCTTCTCTATGAGCTCAGCTTCTGCTCCAGCATCTAGAAAATGATATTCAAAGAATATCTGTTCAAAGAATAGAAAACTACTGGGAATTATCAAATGTCCACCTAACTCTTAGGTGGATATAAATGGCCAGAGGGTGACACCCGGGTCTGGACCCTCTGGCTATGTGCCCACAGCAGGACAAAAAGGTAGGCAAAAAAGAAATCACACATAGACTTTGAAGAAGCAGTGTATGAAATACATGCAGGAGATCTCATATAAATAACTCATTAATAAGGTCACCTATTATTTTGCCTCAAGAAAAGACTCTGTAAAATGGATTAATATAGATGTAAGAATTTTACAATGAGATATAGCAAATAGCCCCTTAAAACCTGAACCATCGCTCTATACTAGTGCATTCTATGATCATAACCAAAATTAGGAAAGTACATACTAAGTCTATCTGTATATTTTAAGAAGCAAAGTAGTCATTGCTCAGTTTTCATAGTTGCTCCATTTCTAGAATGCACTCTTTCTCCCACTTTTTGTCTTTTGCTAGTGTTTAGTTGGCTTTGGCACTGGACAAAGATCTGAAGGAACGAAATAAAGTTTATTAGGCTAGAAGTCATCGGTGGTCAGCAAGTTTAAGACCTGCACTTCAAATAAGATTTCCAAGGTTTGAAATCTTTTCAAGGACAGGGAAATCATGTTCTACAGGTTTAAGTTTTGAAATGAAGGAACACCGAATGATGTGATTCACAAAATCTACACTTTGACCATCACCAAAGTTAATTAATACTCCAGCCAGAAAATTACTGGGTGGATTGAGATGCTCAGACATATATGGAGTCTAAAGACAAATGCTCTCTCGGAATAAAGATTGAAGTCTATCCCCACCACTGCTGTGTCCCCCAAACTCTGGCAGGTCCCCCTCACCTAGCGAGAACGTCCGTCTACATTGTCCTCTTGCCTTTCAGCACCGTCATTTCCGTCTATGTGTACATTGGACCAGCAAATTCTACGAGGCGCCTCCCACATCTGCTTTCAAATTTCCACACCCTGCACATTCGTCAACAGGTAACATTTGTGCTAAACCTCCCAGAATTATGCTGCCAGCCACTCTATCAGAGCACTTGCCAACTGGCAAGTCCTTAGCACAGCTTCCAAGTCCTCTCCTCCTACTCTATAGTAAAATCAGATATTGTAATATAGAGAAAATATTTTCCAATAGTCAGAATGTCATAGAACAATTTACAATGATAAGCGAAACTCAACCCCACCCCAATCATCTTGTAGCAAAAGGAGGCTGCACAAGCAAAGAGGTTCCTAACACAGGTAGTGGAGGAAAAGAAGTCAAAACTGTCAAGCTTCCAGGAAGGAATGCTGATTTCCATGACCAAATCATCCCACAGCAAAGCATTAGTGTCCCAAAAACTGGACTGGGAGGCAGAGGCATGAATATTCTGACCTCGAGGGGATTTGAGAGTCACATAAGTGTAAATTAAATATTGGTATGAATTACTAACACAAGTTTATCAATTGCATGTTGAATATCTACTACCTAAAATGTTTCAAATCCGAAAGTGTTTGGGGGACTGGGAAGCAGTTCAGTGATAAGTACTGGCTACACAAGTATAAAGACTTAAGTTTGGAGCACCCAAAATCCAGATGAAAAGCTGAGTAGGCACAGAGGTTGCCTGTAATTGCAGCACTTAAGAGACACATTAGCTAGCAATATTAACCAAATTGTCAAGCTCTGGGTTCAATGAGAAGACAGTGACTCAAAAAAATAAAGGAGGAGTAGATTAAAGATATCTCACATCAACTTCAAGCTTATGTATGTGTTCTCTCTCTCT
>NC_022016.1:28597134-28600245 GCF_000317375.1 Microtus ochrogaster
AGTGATCTGGATGTCAGGTTTTAATGTTTTCATATACACAGTAAGGTATCTTGGAACTAGGGTCATTCACATTTTATACACACCATATAGCAAACAACCTGAAGGGCACCTGAAGGTTATTTCTAAGAATTCTGTGCATTGAATGGTGCCATGTGGTGGACTCATCAGGTCAACATTCTAAGGTCTCAAAATTTGGACCAGTTTACACTTTCCAGTTTGAGGAGGTCAAGCTTCAAGTCATTCCCCCCAGATACACATAGAAGTCAAATAGTAGAAAGGCTTGTCCTGGATGACATAGCCAGCTGAGCTCAGAAAAGATTTCAGAAACAAGAGACTTCCGGTTCCATGTTAAAATTTCAACTCAAAGCTAACAAGGTGGAAAAGATGAAATGTGACATTTTCTAATTTTTCAATCGAGAAACAGTAAAAAGTATAAATCTTTAAGGAAAAATTAAAAAGCAATATAGGTGGCTCAGAATAAAGGTTTATCAAATTACCTTAATCACTGCCAAACTGAACACTTTAAGGAACAGATATTATTAATATTTAATGCTCTGATTTTTAGAATAGAATTTTCCATATGTACTTAAATAGTAGTTTAATTATTTTAATAAAGGTATATAATAGTTCCAGATGGTAGTTAATAATTTTTAGGCAAAAGAATATTTTAGTCTGCTAAATGCTTGAATAATTATGAGGGGGAAAAAAGAATACAAAGGGGGCACTTTTCCAGGCTGGCCATACTTCCACAGATTTCTCAGGCGGTAAAGACTGGTTTTCAGGAGTAGTACCTAACAATAAGAAAAGATTAGTTTCCAGTGACAGAGCTCACGTTCTAGAAAATAGAGCTCCGTATGCCCTGCTACTCCAGAGGACTAGTCCAGAAGAGACAATGGAAGACAGGATGAATCAGGTGTTCATATCACTCTTCACAATCACCCCTCCTGAGCATGTGTCAAGAGAATATACAGGCACTTCAGAAATGAGTGACTTTACTTTATATACTAATCATTTTCTTCTATTCATGAGTTAAAGTCTGATGCTTTTTTTCATCTAGAGAAAGAACAAATGTACTGGTTTAAACTGTGTGTTTTACACAATATTCAGATCTTATCAATACAAACGGCTCCCTAAAAATAAGTCAGGAGAGGGCACTGTGAGTGACAGTCAACAAGCACTGAGCGCCTGAGCAGTCCACAGATGGGTTCTCATGGACAATGGAGGTTACTGGTCAAAGACACTACCTTGAATATGATTTTGTATACTGCCCTTAGAATATATTGAGCCTCTCTCTGTCTGAGCTGTAGAAAAGCTACACTTTTTCCCTACCCTCCCTAAGATAAGACATTAACATCTGGGAACAGTCTACTATGTCAATACAAGGGGCAATACGGGCAAGGTTTAGCCCACAGTGGCTACCTCCATGCTGCTAACAGGTCCATCACTTGTTACTAGCAAGGGGCGTCATAAGCACATTTCCCCAGCAGGCACAAACAAATCTAGAAAAAGTGATTAATCACACTGAAGGTTAAGCATTATCAGTGCTGCTCAAAATAAAGAGATACCAGTCTCAGGACTTTCTGATTCTAAGATGCTCTTTCTGAAGATAAAGACTAAACCATAAGCTACAAATGCTCACCGCTTAACCAACATATTCAAGAAGACACAGATAATTTGCTCTGGGAAAAAGAATTAAGCACAAAGCAGAAGCTATTAGACAGACAGGACTGTGTGTCCAAAGCATCAACTGTGCAGAGAACCCACAAGCTTGCAGGGTGGAGGCACAGGCCTTTAACCCCAAGATCTCAGAGGCAGAGGCAGAGGCAGGCAGATCTTTGGGTTGGAGATCAGCCTGCTCTACAAAGTTAGTGTCAGAATGGCCAAAAAAATCTTTCTCCAAACAAGCAAAAAGAAAAAGAAAACACAGACGCTCACTGAAAGGCAGATTGCTGAATCTCACCAGAGGACACTAAGCGAAACATCTCTAGTTCTGGAATGTGTGTATCTAAGTCATTCCTCACATGACTTCCATGCAACAGTAACATGAGATTCTCATGGGACCTGGGGGGCCTGCACTCACTGAAGAGTAAATATATATCACTTGACACACCAGTTACTCTACACGAAGCTCTAGTAGGCTGATACTATTAGAAAACCCTGGGAGAACTCCTAAGTAAGCCACCTTCAAGCACTTCAGTCACTGTTTCAATATCTAAAAAACCAGGCATTTACCAGTGTCATACTGATATGGTGAGTAGCTTAGAAAACAGAACATAAATTGAAATTCAAGAAACCTCAACTATACATATAAACACCTGGATACAAAAGAGATGTTTTCCTCTAAAGAAAAGCATGGTCTAATAGCACATGTTTTGGTGGCTTTCTTCAACATTACAATCTTGGCTAAGCTGCATGAGCACCATGGTCTCCACACTTTTGAGAGATGGAGAGTAGTATGTGAGTCTGAACTACAACTGGATCATGCTGATCCCAAAACTTCGATGGTTACTTAAGGGTAAAAAGCATGGAGTTCAAACAGAGGAGAATCCAACATGAATTAGAACAACCCAACAAGGCAGCAACTAAAGGCAGGGTTTCAGAGGAGCTCAGAGAAGTGAGAACTGGTAAAGACCAGCCTGAGAGCCACCGTCAGGATGGACGAAGCAGGGAAGAGAGAATGGTCAAGAGCATTCCAGGGAATGGGAAGACTTAAGAGTAGCTTCCAGATCGCACAGAAAATAGTGAGCACACGAAAAGACACACTCGAGAGTTCATGTTAAGAATGCAAACCTATCTAATTGAAAAAAAAGAAAAAATAGAAATACGAATATAGGCAAAAATTGTGCAATCTACTTCTGGAAAATGGTCTGCTTTGCCTCTTGGAGAAATCTGGGCCAAATTGAGGATACCAGCTGTTATCTGATATTTTTGCAAGAACCAAATGGGGGCAGGGGAAGAAGTAGCCTACTGCCTGCCCATCATCCCTCCCGAACTTCAGAAAGTTACAAGTAGCAGATGTCACAGTATAAAAGCCACAAGTATTACTGTCCTCTCTTGTACACTCAGTCCAAGCAGTTGAGCCCTGAGGAGAGAAGGCAGGACCACAGGCAG
>NC_022016.1:28600410-28607094 GCF_000317375.1 Microtus ochrogaster
TGAGCCCTGAGGAGAGAAGGCAGGACCACAGGCAGATGAGCCCTGAGGAGAGAAGGCAGGACCATGGGCAGTAGAGAAGCAGCTGTCATCAATGGTTTCTGGTAAAGACTGAGTCCATTTGTCTTATGGTGACCTGCTTTCTCTCCATTTGTACTTTTTTCTGGATCTTAGAGCATGCAGAATGTATAGCAAAAGAAGTGACTCACTGAGAATGAAATAAGGGCGATTATTTCTGGAATGAGGGAAATGGTCATTTGCTGAGATGAGCCATCCCAATCATGTTTCATTTTCTTTTTAACAACAACTTGGCTCTCAGCACTAAGAGCAATTGATTTCCAGGATTGCTGGTCATTTAAGCTAAGGAAGAGGAAGCCTACAAAAATCCATAGGACACAGAACACATAAAACAGCCTGGAGATAGCCAGATAGTGGGCGGGCACCATTGCTAAGGGCATTGCATTATCACTTAGAAGACAGAGCATTTGGCACAAAGAAAGATTAAGCAGGCAAGTGTGAAGAGAGTTAGGGGGAAAAAAGCAATTCAGGTTTAAAAAAAAAAAATGATCAAAACCAAATTTTTATCATCTTAAATTTCTCTAAGATTTTTCTTAGAATTTTGGCAACATAATGATTGGTTCCTTTAGTCATTACAGGGTGTACTTTCTCCCATTTTCTTTATTAGAAACACCCAGCATTCTTGGACATCTTACATCAAGTATATTTGGAGACCATCATATAGTTTCATTTAGATGGAAAGTGCTGACAGGAATTTTTTTCCTATGGGCCAATAAATATAAAGAATGAGGTGTCAAAACGACCCAGGGCTAACAAATCACCTTAGCTGACAATCCTAAGAGAAGTCACTTTAAGCACCAAGATGACACTGCGTTTCAAGATACCTCAAAAGAAAGGGGGGAAAAAAGAGTAAAACTCTTCTAGACAGTCTCTAAACAAGATGGATGGTACAGTCAGCCTCGAGCAACCTCTCCTCACCTCTTAGGCTCCAGTTTGCGCTGGCTTCTTATATCACGGCAGAAAATGGGTTCCAACTTGAGCCAATTGATAGATTGTCTGGAACACTATTTTAAAATATATTTGTGAGCCACCCCTGGCTTCATCGAGAAAGTGTATCAAGATTGATATGAGAACGGTGTCAGGAGAATTTATTGTGGGACTTTAGAATACACACACACAGATATACATATATACACACAATACATATATTTGTATTATATATATTTCTCCTAATATATTACATATTAGAGAAAAGCATAAATAAAAGATCTAAAAAAAAAAAGATTGATATGAGAGGTTCACACTGAGCAAGAGGGAATACACTGATGATCCGAGAGCCAATGTTCCTCTGGAGGCAACGCCACTGCCACTCTATTTGCTAAAGAAAAAAAAAATCTATGCGGGAAACTGGATCAACTTCTTACCTGGATAATTCAGGTAAGGATTTCAAACTGTAAAGCTGCAGAAAAGTATCCATAAAATAACACTGTCCCTCTTCAAAGGCAAAATGGCCTATGTGCCATGGGAGCTGCTTTAGGGCCTGTCTTCTCAGAAACCCGCTAGGATGGAGTCAAACAAAAGCACCACTACCAGATCTAGCTTGCTTAACCACTAATAGTTTTACATTCTAAACTAGAAAAAATAACACGCTATTATTCACAAAGGTCGCATGAAATTATAGTTTCGGTGTTCATTAAAAAAAAAAAGTATTAGATCAAACTACAACCACAGTCACATTCTTGTGTCAGGAGCAGAGGTGAGAGCCCAAACCTCATGCATTTACTGGATTACAAAACAAGTCCAACAGCTACTGTCTAGACAGTTTCAAGAATCCCTTGAGCAATAGGACAAGGATTCTCTCTATGAGAAGTACTTAATGTAGGGGGCTTCATGCAGTATTTATCCAAGAGCACTGCTTCTGACTGGTGATATGTGTCTACATAGAATATTTACAATCATAGTTGCTGCCTTTGTGCAATAACCACCCCCCCAAATATGCTGTGTCTCCCCGAGAAATGTTTGTGGAACCCAAATGTAAAAAGACCCTTAAAAAAGACCTTTTTCTACAATTAGATTTAAGAAAAATGCAAACATACTTTTATTGTTTTGGTCTGAAGTCTCAATCCATTCAGAGTGTTGATAGCTTTCTCTGCGTCCTTGGGGTCAATGTAGTTCACAAAGCCGTAACCCAAGCTCTGCCCTAAGGAGAGGAAAGGGGAAAGACATGTTAGTTCAGCCTACTGGCAGGAACAGACTGGTTTGGGCACAGGTTCCTGCATTCAAATCCAAATACATTCTCAATAGTATCTTTGCAAACTTCCACATCAGTTAGAACTGAGAAAGGGGTGCTGCTTAAAAACTGCACAGGCCCAGAGTCTCCCATTGCACACCACATGCCTGATTCAGGGTGTGACAGCAGCCCCCCAAAACTGGGTGCACCTCTCTGCTGAGCTCCAGAAGGAACAGACAAAACCATGAGTTTCACTATCAAAGATGGCAATAGCAATGAAGAAGCCATCGGTGTGTGTGAACTGTGCTGACACATTTATAGTAGTACTGTGCAGCTACAGTTTACACACACAGTGGAGTGGTGAAGGTGGTGTGTACATGCGGAAATGGGCCACATAATGGGATTCTGGTCAGTAATGGGCTGCACACACAATGGTGCTCCCGGGAGAGTCTAATAAAACTGAAACATTCCTGTCATATAGTGACATCTTTACTACAGTGACCTCATAGCACAATTCACAGTCATGTGTTTATGACAATGCTGATGTAAACAAATGTAACTGACTGGTCATATGAAGATGCAGCACACAGAGTTTGTACAGTGATTACTTAATAATGGCTATTACTGATTAATGTATTTCCTATTACACATTTAACAATAAGCACTTAAAAGGTATGCTATACAATGCCATATTTTTATATACAGCCCCTCAAATACATCATTTGATTATATCAATATTTACATTAGATAACTGACCTGTCTCATCTCAGCTTGTATAAGAGTACCACCAGTAATGTTCATGGACAACAAAATGGACAAACAGCACATCTCAGAATGAGCTGCCGTTAAACAATGTATGACCACACTTATTTGAGAAGGGTATTTCTTCAAATAAACGCAACAAAATTTCTATAGGTATTGCCCTAATCTAAAAAGGATTATAGGAAAACAAAGGGATTTACACAGAGAACAGTATACATATGACAAGAAAAGACTTGAGGAAATAACAAAGCCCAGAAAGGGTTTCACAAGAATAACTTCCAAACATTGTGGTGTGCCCATCAGCTGGCCTCTCAGCTCTCATTCAGTGGCGCCCTGTTAGGAACCAGGCAGGCACCATGCAGGGGGAAGCAAAACACAGCCCTGTGTCAGGCGGCTCCGTTTGAGAAGAGAGAAGTGACACCAATGAAAAGTGTTCAGACGATGACACTGCCTGGAAAGTACAAATGCTTGACTAAGACCCTGGCTGTTTAGCAGCTTCCTATTTGTTCTTGATGGGCCCCCCCAACTGCTACATGTTGGTATTAAAGACAGCCCCTCTGGTCACTCTAATGTGTGACTTCTTTTTTAATGACCAGGTAAACACAGTAGGCCAAACATAACCTAGTAAGTATGAGAACTTGTGATTTATTATACTTTGGAACCATGAACAGAATTTGGGAAAATGGGAGCTAACACAGTCTCTCTCACCAAGAAGTGTTTTTCCTGTATGCAAAAACAACAAACAGAGAGGTGGGTTCGGGGTATAAAGCAGTAGTGGAGAGCTTGCCTAAGATGTGCAAGGCCCTGGGTTAGAAGACCAGCATCTAGAAAACAAAGAATGAAAAGAGAGAGCCAAGAATGGAGTAGGCTCTTTTGTTTCCTCAGCCTCTATGTTTTTTTTTTAAATACATGCACCAGACATGCATGTTCATACTCTGATGCAGTCAAAACACTCACACACACAAAATAAACCTTCAGGAAAAGGTCATAAGTCAAACCACTATAATTTCAAGCTTTCGGCTTTTTCCAAAATTGAGAAGCATTTCTCACATGTCTACTGCGTATGTGTGAAGTGCCCTCTTAGGAGAAGTGCTGTGACTCTCCTGTCACTGAGCAGAATTCAAGTTGGCAGAATACAAAAAGAATCTGCACAAGAGAACAGCTTATGACGGAAAGAATATGAGGTTTGAAGATGGGCATGTGAGATCCAGTCTCCTCTCTGCCATCTATCAACGTGTGACTTTCAAGATGTTACTCAACCTTCAGAGTCACTGCACCCTACCTTGAAAAGAAAGATAATCCCTACACAACTAGAATGTTAAAAACAATGACAACAACAATACTCAGTATGGATGAAAGTGTACATCCCCATCAGAAGATAACAGAAGAGAAAAGAGCACACATACTATACACTAATGACGTTAAGCATATTCATTTAGGGTTATATGAGGAAGGTATTAAATAGGGTGAAAAAGAAAAGGTTGACCAGCATCATAGTTTTCTACAGGCAGTTTTTCCACCAGCAGCTTCTAATCACCTCACTGTTTCAAACTCAGCTGCATGTTAGAATCTCTCAGAGATCTTGGGAAGCCTGAACCCCACACTCCAAAATCCTAACTTATTAGTTTGTTTTGAAGTACAGATTTCAACTTTCCCAAAGCTTGGTGATTTAGGGTACAGCCAGGCTGAGAAACATGTTTTTGGCTTTTTTTTAAATTTATTTTTGTGTATGCACAACTTAAAGGGCTGAGTCAGTCTCCTCCTCCCATCCTATGTGTGCTCCAGGGACTGAACTCAGGCCAGTGATTAGGCAGCAAGCTCCTTTACTTGCTGAGTTGAGTCATCCTACTGACCAAAGAAAACAAGATTAAAGGTGAGTCTTGAGGTACACAGAACATCTGGGAAGCTACGAGGAGGCCTGAGTATATGAAATGTCCCCACAGGAAAGACAACATTTTACAGATGTAGTTAGAGATTTATGATGGTCTTTTATGCTGTCACATTGCCTATAATTTCAAGAAGCAGTTCACTGCCTCCTAAGTTGGGTCTTGGGCAGCCATGCTTCTATGCTCAACGCTGTGCATGGAGAAGACTGATCCACTTGTTCAGGCTAACCTGTTCCCAGGCTGCCTGCAGATTGGTCCACTTGTTCGGGCTAACCTGTTCTCAGGCTGCCTGCAGTCCTCACTCCTAGCATGCTGTAGGCAATGGAAGGTTTGCAAAATAAAACCAGAAGAACTTTAAATGGTGCTATTTATTTTACCAAAGATATAAAGGTCACCATTAGAAAGTACATTCTTTGAATCTGACCTGACACCCAATGCAATCTGGCCAGCTACAATGATGAATAAAATTCTCACTACTATTGACTATATTGAAACACACATTTATCTCCAAATAACCTCTTCCCCTTGTAAAGAAGTTTCTGATCTGGCATTATTGAGAGGAGTGCCATCTGCCAAGTAAAATGTGTCCAAGGTAAGTGGATTTTCCTATTAGAACTAAAACATGTAAGGCTTATCTGCTACTAAAAGGTACATTCTTAAGTCCACTGTTTAGCGCAGCAAACTAAAATATTGGGGTGCTAATACAGGAGACAGTTCTTATCTGGGAAGCTTCTATTTTCAGCAGACAGTGATTAACACAGAAACCCACGATTGGTAAAGGTACAGAGAACAAGAGACTACCGAAATCTCTGCTCTGAAAGGGACATCTATAACACACCCTCCCCTCTTCCAAGGCTCAGGGGTTATTATGGAAGAGAGGGAACAAAGAATGCAAGAGCCAACGATGGTGGATAGTTACAAGGAAACTGTTTTCCAAACACAGCAGGGCAGCTGCACATACGTAATCAGTGTTTTTAAAGGGTGCACAAGAGCTGTGCAAGCTGAGGTCAGACAGCATCCCAGTACAGAGAGGTGTGGTGGGCATGAGGTCCTCCCCCAGGGGAAGAGTCACTGACAAATGATAGCTGCTAGAAGATGGGGAGTTGATTATCTTCAGGAGTGTTGTCTTCGTAGGTCTCCCAAGCTCCAGGAGAAAGCCGCACATTCAAGAATAGGTGGGCAGCACAAACTGAACTTGAGCTCTTTTAAAAAATGACACAAAGTTGGGTGGGTAGAGAAGTGAGTGGTCACTTAGGGATCAAAACATATTGCATGAAATTAGAGTGCTAGGCACCTTACAGATTTCCAATATGGAGTGCATTAATTTATCCAGGTCAGCAAATACTTACTGAGCCTAAGGTAAACAAAGGCATCACAGACATGGACAGTGACTTCCCATTGTTCCCGGGCAGTTATGTGGTAATTTACTGCTCAGTTATAAACTCACAATTTTCGCACAAAGGCCAAGAATAGAATCCAGAGCTTGGCAATCAGCTTCTACAACATAAGAAGCAAGGGATAAAGCAATGAGGCTAGGCACTGCCTGTGGGACAAAGAGGCTGTGGCCTTTCAGCTACATGGGCTGTCTTCAGCACTAGATATTTTCTGATAGGCTTCATATATATGTTTGCACATTATTAATAATTTATTGGTTGCCTACTGTCTCCTTTCTGTTGGTTCTGGCAAATAACAGTTTATTCTTTATGTCTATACTGCTTTTTTAAAAACTATTTATTTTCTAGCCGGGTGGTGGTGGCGCACGCCTTTAATCCCAGCACTCGGGAGGCAGAG
>NC_022016.1:28607194-28616424 GCF_000317375.1 Microtus ochrogaster
AAAAAAAAAAAAAAAAAAAAAACTATAGAAAACTATTTATTTTGTATTTCTGGTTACAGGTTCCTATTTTAAAAAAAAAAATAGCAAACCGAACACCAAGGAAAGAAAACTGAAAACCCACTGAGCCAAACCCACTGAGCCAAGACTTCCTTCCCAGTCACCCACCAGCAGGAACTACAATGGATGGCTTGGAAGCCAAGCACCTTTCCTTGTATCATCCAAATGTCCCAATGACTCTGAATTTAGAATGTGTGCACTGTTTATCCCCAAGCCAAAAATCAGTCTTTGAAAAACTCTTACAAAGCTGCACATTAAATTTGAAGTGTGATAAATTATGGAAGCCAACACAATTAAGAAAGAAGTTTCTAAAAAACAAACAGAACTAGCATCACTTGTCCCCAGCATCCCATGTTACCTGTGTCCATATTCTTTCAAGGGTTTAGGAACTACTAATCCAAGTCTTGGACCTAAGAGTGTGGCAAGGATTCTAGAGCTATCCTATGGGAACGGCTTGGATGGACAGTTATGCAGTCACTCAGAGGAGTACTAAACTCTCTGGACAAATACCACACCCCAGCAAATTGTGGGTGTCTTTTTAGTTGCATTTTATTTAAATTGGGCATAGACATCATAGAAAAGGATCCCTTCCTTCACAAGATAAGGGGGAAAATGTGTCTAAAATTCAACTGGTACAAGAGCAAGCTACTAGAAACATGGTTAATGACCTGAAGCATGGAGCTGAAACACTCCAGCAGGCCCTGGCAGGGACAGAGGCCCACACCATCAGGGTGGGGGTGGGAGTGTCACGGAAAGAAGAGCTAAACATGAAGAGAATCTGTTTAGTGTTAAACTGGTATTGAGGGAAACACAGCAAATGCCAACTTATTCCAAACTGTGTATAATTCAAAGCAGCAGCCACTCCCTAGTCACCGACATTGCTTTTAACAGCATACTCTAATTAAAAACTTAATTGCATATTTTAATTAAAAATACACAATCTTCTGGACCCGTTTCATTCAAAGGTCACTTTATTTACTTTTTTATTCTATTTCAAATTACTACCCGTGTTCAAAATATCAAATTACCCCCTTAGGTCTAAAACTAAAGGCAATAGACTACCATAATTCTTGATTAAAAACCTGGTACATTAGTTTTATCCAACCAATATTAAATGAGACCATTCTCAACAAGAATTTGTGGAGAAGAGTTACGTGTAAGTATTTCTCACCTAAACTAAGCATCCATTCATTCACTATCAAAACTGCCATTTTGCTAGGCCCTGGAGTAGGCCAAGGTGAGGCAGGGTTCCTCCTCTCTTGCCCCCACTCTGAGAGGAGACAATGAGTACGAGTCAAATAAGAATAAGGAGAAACGCCACATGGGGTGAGAGTGGGGAACAGAGGGTTGGCACTGCTGTTTAAACACAGCAGAGTGGGCCCGATCCTGATGGCAGTGTGTGAAACAAGACCACTAGGAGGTGGGTCCTGGACCAGGGACCAAGATCTGAGAGCTGCCGGCCATCAACATGCTGCCCACTTGTTCAGCCAAATAGTTTACTGCCTCTTTACTCTGTTGGACATCCTTTATTATTAATTTTCTGACTTAGTTTACTGCTTCTCCACTCTTCCTGATTAATCACCCTCTCCCTGGGCTCTGGAATCTAAGATAGCAGCCATCCTCCACTACAGTTATATAGATGGTCTTTCTGAAAATCAATCTGACCATGCCCTGTTTTCCAAGGGTGTTGCTGGCTTCCTGCTGACTTCCACCAGGGCTTTGCTTCTTCTGGTGCTACAGATATGCCCTACTGTGCACTCAGGTGTCAGTGCTGGAGCACACTTCTGGTGCTACAGATATGCCCTACTGTGCACTCAGGTGTCAGTGCTGGAGCACACTTACAGAACTGGATTACTCACGCAGACCTGATATTATCTGTAACAGCATTTCCTGCTACCATGTGCCTGGATCCTAATATGTGGTATCCATCATTCCCCTCCCTAGTAGTTCTCCAACAGTTCCCACACTATGGCCTGATTTTACTGTATGTGCATCTGTGTGTGCACGTGTGTGTGTGCACGTGTGTGCGTGCGTGTGTGTTAGTGCGTGTGTGTGCACATGTGAGCACACATACACCAGCCAATTTGAATGGGCACTGGGATAATTTGAATAAAGGCAGATTGTTCCACCTTGGGACTGAGCAAGGCAGGGCAAGTTGACCACAGTTCCTGACAAAGCCCCACCACGTCCTATTTAGTAAATAAATGTTCAGTGACCAGAGGAGTGAGGGAATCACAGACGGATGAAGTAACCAAGAGCAGTATCTGCATTCCGGGATCATGTAGGTTAGGATGGAGCTGCCCTGACGAGCACGTTCCCCTGCCCCTGTCGGGTACCAGATGGATCCCAGAACATGGAGATGAGATGCTCAAATGCTACAGTGTTCTGTCTTCATGAGGGAATCATATGAGCTATTTTTTAAAATAGTTCATGTAAAATTTCTCATATGAAAATTTTCTATAAATACCATTAAAATGAAATCTCAATTTAAAAAAATAATGTTATATAGAGTAATTTGATAGATTTACATAAATCTGTTTCACAAATCTGTAAGTATGAATTATGGGATGTCAGCATATAATTTTGTTGAAAGTGCTTTTTCACTAATATAATTAAGTCTGCCGAGACTATTCATGAACGAGTCAAATAAAATGCAGAGTGAATTCTGTAAAAACCTGGTAGTTGAATCAACAATAAAAGGTGACTACACTGATTGATGTGTATCTATTATTTCATTTAGAGCAGTAGTAGTAATGTTTTATGAAATAACAGAATAAAAGAGACATGGATCTTTTTTAAATCCCAGAGTTACCAGAAACAGGTTGCTGATGGTTCTCTATTAAGCTTACAACCTGAAGTCTAACAATGAAACATTTGGGGAGAAAAAAAGAAAAAGAAATATTTGTGATCTCTGAGCAGGGCCTATATAAAACTGAATATCTTAAAAAAAAAAGAGTAGGAGAGGAAAAAATAAGATTTAAAATTTTTATTTGTAAGGGGGAAATTTTTCTTTTTAATAAAGACCAGTTCTCTCGTTGTGCCACCCTTCTCCCTTCCTCCTCCCAGCACACAATCGAGTTGCAAATATGTTGTCTTTCCTCAGATGGACTTTCTGTTCCTGGGCACCCATCATGTGTGTCTGTTCAGACAGGCTGTGCACTACAACTCTGGCACCATAGTGGTACAATCCAGACTTTATCGGCTTTCTTAATAGTTGACTGCATGGTGCCACACAGAAGGGGAAAGGGGAGAGAGAACCTTGAGAGCAAAGGGATGCAAGCCTTCCTGGTCACATTTCTCTCCAAATGTCCAGTCCCTTCTTAGCTTGAATCTCCTCCAGATGCAGTTAGTTATTCCATCTGAACAACTCACTAAGTTGGGTCAGCTCCTCCTTGCTGCCCTCTAATGAATCAGATCAAGTGGAGAGGAGACGCTGGCAAGATCCTGTTACTACAGTCCAAGCCAGCTATCAACGTGAGTATCAATTTGACCAACTTCCCGAAGGGCATTACCAGGATAGAAAATTCGACCTAGATGCTCACACAATGCAGAAAGCAGACGTGTCGCTCCAAAACCCATATTCTCCCCAAATGCTAATTAATAAAACTGGCCAGGGACTCAAAGGACCTAATACTTTGAATGGTTTTGGAATTTCAGATATATGGAGATCATAAGGAAAGAGTTTAAACTGAAACTTTTCTGCTGAAATCAAAGTTGTAAGTAGTGATTATTTGGTAAATATTACCTAAACAGCCTAATTCTATGGGGAGCATCTAATGCCTTCTGCACCAAGGCATTTTCTCTGTGAGTTAATTTTAATAGCCATATCTGTCCTGATTATACAACTAGTAAAGCTCTGTTTCCTACAGTTCCAGTACCAGTAATTATGAATTTGCTGGCACTGCAGTGTGACCTTGCTTAAGTTGGCTAAAGTGTGGGTTCCTAATACATCATCCTTGCAGACAGCATTAAGGACTCCCACACAATTCAATCTTAGGTTACTGAGAACAGAGAGAGCATATTAAATCCTCTAAATTTTCAAGTGCTCCACCAGGTATGACGACTGTCTTGTATCCAATACAAGAAATATTGGGGCAATTCGGCTTAATCTAAAGAGAGAAAAATAAGTGGATTCCTCCCACTCCATATCTTAAGAAGAAACTCGTGGAGTAGGTTCTCCAGTGTGGAAGAGAGTAAGACGGTGGAGCAGCTGGTCACCGAGGACCAAAGTCAACACTCATCTCTTACTAGTTCAGGTAACTGCTCAGAAGGAGCAGCAGCAGCCCTCCCTTCAAATAGTGTGGCCGCTGTGATGTGAGCAAAAGCCAAACGCTGGCAGGGAGCCAAAAGCTCAGCCCCTATAGTTCAAAGTTAGGACCTTAACAACTCTGAACCGATGCCAGATCTACTCCTAGTTAAAGGCCTGGGTCTCCTGCAATAGTCTCTCCTTCATTATAATCAACATATGTGGGCCTCCATTCACACAGACACTGATGAGCTCTGCTTTAAAAAGCAGTGGGGTTGTTCAAGTAAATACCATTTGAGATGAGGGCAGAGGAGCTCTGTTCCTCCAAATAGTGTTGTGGTAAAGCAGGAAACCAGTTGACAACTGTGGTAGTAAAAAGGGCATCTGCTGCTGCCTGCACTGCCAGCTGGTGCCAATCTTCACATGGGCACATGCACACACTCACACAAAGACACCCGTAAGCAGTCCGCCGAGAAGCAGAGCCGCTTCCTTAATAATGTGGCTTTTACTCGCTGCAAGACAGCATTTTCATTAGATATTGCATTTAAAAAACCAGAGCCCCTCAACACTATACCTAGTTGAGTGAGCAGCCTTTCAGACATTAGGTCAGTCTTGCAATCTATTAGGAAGCCTGTTTTGTCCAAAATTTCAAAGAGAAACATTTGATATACAAAGTATGGGAGAAACAGTAGATGATGAAACCCTACCAGGTCTATATGATAAAAGCTTCTTGTGAAGATAAACTTTCTTCTTGCACACATTCTTTTTAAGAATATCTTCTTCTTCCTCAAAAACTTCAACATCCTAAAATTTCCACTGTGGAAAGGTCAGTAAGTTTGAAGGTCAAAGTCCCAATAGCCTATAAGGCATGCCTACCTACCTAGAAGCAAAGACATATGGCCTAACAATACTCTGGACGAACTAATGGGCCTTACATTACATAAAGTTGTAATATTTAATTATACGGATACATATTTATAGACATTTTACAGACACAAGTATGGAGGTTTAGAGGTGGTAATTAACTTGTTCAGGGATAGATAGTAAATCAGTCTGATTTCAGAGCCAGGGCTGGTCTTCCCAAGCCCAGCTCCTCCAAGTTCACTGCCATCTGTGGAGTTTGGGATCGACTATGAAGCAGGGTCCTGTGCATCCAAACGTCACAACTTTCTAGCCAGAAAACTCATCTCCAAATACACCTGTCCTTTGTTGTATATTCAGCTGACTGAAACTTCATTCTTTCTTGATCCATCCAAAAGATCACATATAAAAGGGAGATGGGGGGGGGGAACACCAACCTGAAAGGAACAGCATCTTGCAGGTGCAGAAACCACTTATGCCCTCAAAACAAATCCATCATTATAACACAGATAGATCAGAGATATCTGCATTATCACAGGATTCATCTTAAATGAAGCTTCATTTACATACTCCTCTTCCAGAAGCTCAGAAAGCAATTCTGATAACTAAAGCCAAACATGCTTGTTACTGCCAAAACTGTCTCCCACACAAGATACTTCTCTCCTCAGCAGATTGCTTGAAATGCTTTCGTACCCAGAGTGTGGTTTTCTAGCTATAGGAAAGAAAGTGGGATCAATACCGCATGGTCTCTAACCCCTAAAATGCTTAAAAATGTAAAGCCCCACCACAGGTGAAAGAGAAGCCAGTACCAGAAATGAACTGGGAATAGTATGGCCAATCACTGGAGTTTTATGCTTAACCAATATTTAACGTGAAAAGCTGAAGTCTAGTGTTTCAAGACAGATGCAATTGGGGCTTTTCATGTCAAAATAAACAAGCAAATAAATAGGGGGGTACATCCAGAGGAAGATGAGCAATTTGTAGAGAAGAGTAAAGGATCTGATCAGGACAAAAGTAGACCACGAACTAAGACTGCAAAGGCAAGAGAACTGCCTCTCCCTGAAAACAGGGCCTGACCTAGGAGAGGTTTAACTCCACAACGCAGGGCTAACCACTCACAGAGGCACGGTGAGGAAAGACACCTGAGAACAGCCTGCCTGTAGCAGTCACAGGGAAATGCCAACCTAAGATACAAAATCCCTAAAAACCCACCCTTCCTTCTTCCACAGTCTTCATGAGCTTCCCAGGCATGCATGAGAACCTCTCACTCATCTGGATGAATCACAGGTTCCAGAAGCCTCCTTTCACCCAGTATTCAACTTCTGGACCTGGTGCCCTGCCCTGCAGCAACCCCCTCACAGCAAGGCCAGGGGGTCTGCTGCTCTGCGCATGATAACACTGAAGCATGGAGATTAATACCGCATCGACACTGTGCAGCTATTCTCACGGCACAGCCAACAGAGTCAATGATGGCTGCCCTGGGCAGACTAACATCTTTTTCCTGTCGATGTGAAAGCACATGGATGTGAATGTTGAATGCTATTCTGAGTGGGCAGAAAGTGGGAAGAAATTTACCACAGGACAATTGATTTTGATATTGCATATAGGAGTCATAAGATTATATTTAACCCGTGCCTGAGTTCATCACAGATAGCGAAGTTAACAAAAGTTAGAGAAGGAAAGAGGCAGAGTCACTGTGGAAGGAATAATCGGTAATATCATACAACTAAAAGGGGAAAATTCTATAAAGTGACCTCTACAAAGAGTCATGTACCTGGGGATAAGTGCCCACTTTAGTTCCTTTTATTTCAAAAGTGTAGAATTCAATTAGTGATATTTTTAGCAAAGACAGAGATTAAGTTTCCCAAGGACTGCCATTGTCCTTACTCAAAGATCTACGTAGGCATAAATAACAAGATTTTCCTTCTTGTATGGAACATTTTGCTTAGTTTATATTTGATCAACAAAGACAGTTAACATTTTCAAATGTATAAAAAAAAACATTTATTCCTCCCTTAAATTTAAAATAGTCACACAAAAGCACTGAACTTTATATCTAGGAGAAATCTCCCAACAGAACCATTGTGTTTTGTCAAGCCGGGGTATAAATACTGAATGCAAGGAAACCGATTTAAATATTGCGGACATGGCTTTTAGGACCTCAAGAAAGCTGTTTCTGCAGCCGTAGAGGGGAACAACCCCAGTGGATCACAACTGACAGGGAACTGGCAGCACTCACAAATTGGAAAGCCTGTGGGTCAGACAGATTCACGGCCACAAGTTCAGTCAACAAAGTATCCTGATGGAGATAAATAGGCATTCTGTTTTTGCTGAGGGGCAGCTTAAGCTATTGCGAACCACTCAGACCACATGGCGGTTTGCCCATCAATTAACAGAAGGCTTCTGAGGAGAAGCCCAAATGGTGCAGCTCCTACAAGGGCACTCACATCACCCATTGTGCATTTCCGCCAAATCACCGGCTTAAAAGTTGGGAAGAGGAGGTACTGTCAACCTCAAAGAAAACGAAAATTCACAAAGATACTGTAATAAAGAAACAAATACTCAGAAAACCATGACTCATTAGGTCACAGAGTAGTGTGGCTCTGTCTGCAGCAGCATCAAAGGAAATCGCCCTCACTGAACTGGAAAAGCAGAAGCTTGCTTGCCTTTTAGTCATATGGTGACAGTGAAATATTTAATCTCACGCCCAGAAATGTAGTGTATGCAACCACTGCTGGCAATTCCAGTCACATCTTCCCAGTGAAGCAGGAAAATTCTGAACACAAAAGTAATCTTTCCTACAGCTATGTTATCATTTCACACACGGCCACGAATACACAAGAGGGTAGAAATTAAAAGGGCTTATTCATGATCACTTACATTTTAAGCCATCTTAGGTCATGAAATATAGTGCTTCTGTTCACCTGATACTAGAGAAGAAGTGGTTTATTTATTCTCTGTGCGATGTTTTGATGAAATCAGATGAAATATTAAGGCCATCTGAAATAAGGCATGATTTCTGTGCCAGCTATTTGGACTACATCATATGCTTACTCTGCAGAAATATCCCAAGACTAGAACAAAGATGGGGGTTTTCTAGGGCTAGGAGCTTAAGGCTATCTGCTAAATAGCCTTATGAACTTGATACCTAGATTGCTTAGCACATCTCACCTATGACCAAAAGCCAAGCCAAGGGTGTCTCTAATGCTAGTGCCCACAATGTCCCCAGCTGCCTTACCCTCATCAAATTATCTTCCAAAAATATGTTTAGCCCTATGTGCTAGAGTGAAGCTTGTTAAATAATTTTCTTACATGTAGAATCACAGAGCACTAGTTGTTCAATTACTCAAGAAAACTCAAAGTAAATGTAAAGCAATTAGGTTTACTTTCCACTAAATGCCAACCTTTCAGCTCTTCCCTAACTCAACATAACCTTGGTGTCAAGCAACTTTCTGGTTTTGTTGCGGACAAATTCTTGCTTCCTATCTATGAAGGAGAAGGGAAAAAAATTGTAAAATGGTCTTTTTTATTTAGGGGGGACAGAATTATATTGTGATGCTACCAGATCACTTATTAATTTAGCCAATCCTCAAATACAATACAGACTGAAGTATTTATTCTAGGTTCCTTAGTTGACAACATTATTAACGTATTTCATTTACCTTCCAGACTATTGAATTTTTCTCAAGCAAGATATTATCTAGCAAATAAAAAATATACATATACACTGACAAGGATCTGAACATAAAAACCCACTTAAATCCTATTGGGGTTCTTTATCTACACCCACACCCAAATTACATCCAATATAAGAACAAGGATGGAGAACTGTATCATGCTTAAAAGTTGTCTGGCGCACTCTTGTATATATTCCATACTTTCTTCATCCATTCTTCCATTGAAGGGCATCTAGGTTGTTTCCAGGTTCTGGCTATTACAAACAATAATGCTATGAACATAGTTGAGCATATACTTTTGTTGTATGATAGGGCATCCCTTGGGTATATTCCCAAGAGTGGTATTGCTGGGTCCAGGGGTAGGTTGATTCAGAATTTCCTGAGAAACC
>NC_022016.1:28617185-28652612 GCF_000317375.1 Microtus ochrogaster
AAATAAATAAATAAATAAATAAATAAATAAATAAATAAATAAATAAATAAATAGTAAAATGAAAAAGTTGTCTGGCGCATCTATAGATGTGACTTATTCGTGCATTCAAATTTTCAAATACTTCTCAAATTATCTGCAATGAAAATATTGTTGATAGCCACCAATGTTTTATCTATTTTTGATTTTGAAACAGTGTCTCACTATATAGTCAAGGCTGGCCTTGAATTCAAGATCATCTCTTCTCTGCGTCTTATGCTGAGGATCACAGGTGGGAGCTACCATGGACAGCAGCAGCAGTCTTTGTAAGGGAGATATTTTAACTCTATAGAATATGACAAATTAAATCTTTATTCAACTATGCCATAATACTTAACAATTTGAATGTAATTTCTTTCACTCATTACAACATGAATATTAACCCAGAATTTCTTCTCTTAGATAGTCTTCAGAAGTTCAGCTAAACAGAAACAAAAAAAAAAAAAACTAAAAGTAATCTCAGTCATCAAAATTTATCCAAAGATTGTCCTAAATTGAATGTAGAATCTTTCCACCAGAATATAATCACTTTTTAGTACTGATTGTTACCCCCAAACACTTGAGGTAGAGTATTAAAAAAAAAAAAAATCAAACAACTAAGAACTGTGTTCATTAAGTGACTAGGAACTAAGACAGGTCCACCTTCTTCCCCCACACCCCACCCCAGAGACAGAGTCTCTCTATATAACAGTCCTGGCTATCCTGGAACTCACTCTATAGACCAGACTGGCCTTGGACTCAACAGAGATACACCAGTCTCTGCCTCCTGAGTACCAGCATTAAAGGAATACAGGAGTTTTATCTTTTAAGTGAAGAATTTATCACCTAATTAAGGCTTTCTGCAAGATTCTTTTCACTACCTCCCAAAGTTTGGTGTCATCTTTGCCAGGCTTCCTATGCTCCAACCCTCACTGTATTTTCAGGTAAAACCACCAGGACAGCTATCTAATTCCTATAAGCTTCCAGAAACTGCAAGT
The DNA here is from genome assembly GCF_000317375.1 of Microtus ochrogaster. Classification (NCBI taxonomy): domain Eukaryota; kingdom Metazoa; phylum Chordata; class Mammalia; order Rodentia; family Cricetidae; genus Microtus; species Microtus ochrogaster. The sequence continues at coordinate 28,618,199 of NC_022016.1, forward strand.
TATCATCATAACATTGACTGAATTTATTTTTAAACAATACACTTAGCATTCTGCAGCAGAGACTTAGGAGGAATAAACACACTGCAAATAAAGATAAAATAAGACAAATCTTTTGCAAGAGAACTCAAGCCTGACACAAGGAAAGGGACAACTGTGGTGAGCTGAGCTGAAGACAATTATATCACCTGCAGAGAGATGAAATTACACCAACATCAGAAGATGGGAACTTTAGGCTTCTCTTACTTGTAGGTTCTAGATTTCACATAGACACATAAAATCATGCATGTGTATATGCTATGAACACATAAACTCATCTACTGGAATCAAGGAACTCAGGAGCGAAGGTAGTGAGGAAAAACAGGAGGTGAAACATGGGTGGAATATGCAGTTACATTATATAAATGTATGCAAATGTCCCTATGAAACCCAGTGCCATGTACAATGAACACATGCCAACTAAAACTTTTTAAGTAGATACCAATGACATGAACCACAGAACCCAAAAGGCATAGAATGCCTGAGTGTACACATGGCCACAGAAAGGCTTTTATTAAATGAGGAATAAATAGGCAAAAGGAATAAATGAAGGTAATTCACAAGTGAGTCTCTTTTACTACCAGTTAGGCACACAATTCCTATAAGCAACAGAATTTGTAAAACTTGACTGACTTCTGAGCTAAAAAAAAAAAGCATACAGCCTAAGTGACCTGCAAGTCTGAGGGTACTGCTGCTGCTGGTCTTCTCTGTCATTGCTCCAGCTGTTTTGCTCATCTTCAAGGATGACAGGCATGATGAAGACACAGTCATGTGGGGATGAGGGCATTCCGTGAGGAGATCTGGAAGGCACTACCAATGTACCTCTCTGTTCTGGCACCACTCTGTCAGAATCTGGTTTCTTACAACACTGGGAACATGAAGCCAGTACCAGGTGACTGAACACATCACAGTGGAGGAGTTCACCAGAGGTGAGCACACTGAGTTTAGGTATCAAATACGCAAGCTACACAGTTACAAGAGTTACTCTCAAGACACGGTGACGCAGTAAATGACCTTCCTTTAGGGTGAGTTCGAAAGTGAACTCAGAAAGAACTAAACGTGCATTACACAAGCACGTTTCGTTACAGTGTAAATCAGGAGAACTACAAATCGACTAGGGCTAATTAGCCAAAAGAATTTCCTGGAGTAGACACAGGGGTGTTTGGAAGGAAGAGGAGGCAGCTATAAACCAGCCTCCAGAGTTAATGAGAAGTAAACACCATCATTTCAGACCAGACAGAGAGTGTCTCCATCACAATCTCCTCCTTCCACTGACTCTTCAAATGCCTACAACAGTTGGGCCTGGGGGCTCTTGCCTGCAATCTCAGCATTCACTAGAGCTGGAGAGGAGAAATGCTCAATATCAAGCCTCATGCCTGCTAGACTGAGATAATGTCTTTAAAAACAAAGTAAGAAAAAGAAGCTGGGTCCTGGGGCAAACTGTTAAGTGATCTTAGTCCTTTACTGGCTTAGCTTTCTGTAGCAGACTCAGGGAGGAAATGCCCATTTTCTAGCCTCACATCCACTAAGCACAAAAGAGAATTTACATAAGAGTGGTCCTAATAAAAGAATGGGACAACTTTCCCTTGAACACACGGGGTCCTTAGAAATCTTTCCATTTAAACCAAAAAGAATACTCCTGTTGTTGTTGACATAAAGGACCGCAACAAAAACAACTACCAGGTGGTATAATCAGCAAGTCATTAGCAAACAAACCACATTAGACTGTTGCTACAGTCTAGTTTGGAACAGTGCACAGAAGCCTAGAATATTCTGAACACTCATTATATGACCATTGTCCGCTCTCACCATACCCTTAACCATGACCTTCCTTCTCTCTTCAACACATGGTCACATCATCCCATGAAGGAGGAAGGAAACAGCACAGATGTTCCCAACCACAGCCAAATTCTCCCACAGGCTAAACAACAGGTTCCTGGAGCCAGCAGCACCACTATCACCAGATGACTGTAAATGATAGTCTCAGCCACCGGACATCTTCCTCCCAGCTCAAGGTTAACATCTACAAGACCCTGGTTTCAATCCCCAGGATGGGGGAAAATTAACTTTAAAAAAAAAAAAAAAAAGAGAGAGAGACTTTAACCATGAGAAACATTACATTTTTATTATTTCTTATATTTTATATTTATATATTTCTTATATTAACTTCATACAATGGGGTGGAAGTGTTCTGTTAAGCCACAACACATGCAATTGCTTTCAACTGTCACTAGCCAGTTTCTGCATATAAAAGACTAGTCAGTCACTGGGAGTGGACTGATGTTCCGGCAGCAGCAGGCATGCAGCTGATGCCAAATGGGAAGGCAGGAGTCCAAGGTATAGACCCAAGATACAAAAGGAAGAGGTGCAAGTCAACACGATGCAAAACACAGAAAACAGCCATTCGCCACTTTTTCCTAAGGTCACATATATCAGCATCTCCCAAAGTGACTTCACGAGGACACTGATTTTTCCTACTGTCTGGGGAAATGACTCCACTCGTGGTTGAGAGAGACTTCTTGAAAGGTGAATGGAAGGGTACTTGAAAAAGGGGGATAGTAAATGGGAAAACCAAGTTACAGAAGGGAATTTTCATTCTCATTTGTCCCCTCCTATTTGGGAAAACAGAAAAGCGGACCCTCTGGAAGACAGCCGTCTGGCTCAAGGCCAGGGAAAGAACGCGAGGAACCCCTCACTGGACGACAGGTCCAGATACACTGGTTTCCACACTCAGAGGACTAAAACTTCACCTGCATAAGGAAGCTAAGCTCAGATCACTCTGAATCTACTTTTTTGAAGATCTATTTATTTTTATTTTATGTGTATAGGTATTATGTCTGTGTATTACATGCCTGCCTTGGAGGCCAGAAGAGGGTGTGAGACCCTCTGGAGCTGGAGTAATTGGCAGTTGTGATGCCTCATGTAGGTTATCAGGAATCTGACCCAGGTCCTCTTGGAGAACAGCAAGTACTCTTAATTGCTGAATTATCCTTCTAACCCCTTTGTAAGGACTTTTAACAACAGGTCTAGATTAGGATGTTCTAAAACCTGAAAGTGGGGTTATTACCTTGTCTTTCTGTCAAAGTTTTTGGCTTCTAGCACTTAAAAAGAAGAAACAAATATATATATTTTGAAAAATTACAAATCGGTATTGTCAATTATTTTCATCTTTTCTAACACTTATGGACGTATCCCTCAAATAAGCTCTTATTATCATAGAAACAACAGCAATTTAAAAGTTTAAAACAAATCTGGCCTAAAACCTTGAGATATTAACACATTAAATTCCAATTCATAGGACTGGAGAGATGGCTCAGCAGTTGGGAGCACTGACTGCTCTTCCAGAGGTCCAGAGTTCAATTCCCAGCAACCACATGGTGATGCACAACCATCTAAAATGAGGTCTGATATCCTCTTCTGGAATAAAGGTGTACATAGACATGGATCATTCATAATTAAAAAATAAAAAAAAATCTTAAAAAAAAGCTCAATTTAAAAAAAAAAAATCCCAATCCATCATGTTTGAAAAGGTGAGTGCTATATGACTCAACAGAGCAAAAGAATTCCACATTGTGTTTAAAGGAGGGCTGCCTCAGCCCTTGGATCACAACAGAAAAGTCAGAATTCCAAGGGATTAAACTATGATGTCATCAGGAATCTTTTGACACAACAAACAGCCTGTTTGGATGCTGTTAAAGCAGACTAAGAGCAACTACCATTCTTACAGCTGTGTTAAGAAAACCTCTCAGGCTGGTACCAAGGTCAGGAAGATTTCAGAGGACAGTAGCCTGCAAACCCCTGTGTTAAAGTCCTCCCTAAGAGGGCTTTAAAATGTGTGTGGAAACAGACCTTCCAGTGACCTTGAAGACTAGCAGTAATTCTGGTTTACAGTTAACCTGCTTCTACACCTCCCTTAAACTTTCTCTGGAAAGGAAGATTTGACTTCTGAAGATAAGAGTCCAAGGTCAAACAGGCTAGGGGAGATTAAGGGCAAGAGCAAGGTAATAAGTCTCTCATCCTACACCAAGAAACATAAAATTTTAATTGAGCTGGAGAATGGTGTGAATACAAAATTGGTAAGTCATACACACGCTCCCTTTAAAATGAAAACACTATGTTGAATTCCAACAAAAAGTACAATGAGAAAAGGACTCATTAAGAACTAAAAATAAACTCTAATTCACAACATGCATAAGGATTGAACAGAAAAGGAAAACAAGATGTAAAACTGCATCTGCTAAGTTAACCATGTCCTCACAGAAACTGCCCTCATCCTCACACAGACCGAAATCTGTAAAATTCTGAGTGAAGGAAGCAACACTTTAAATGTTTTCAATGATGTTTCAACAGAAAAGAAAACAGAGGCAGCATTTTTTTTTTTTTGCCTCCTTCCAGCCCTGTGATCTGCTAACACTGCAGAAATACTGGGCTTCTTTAGATCGAAGCCAATGCTCTCCGTACTTCTCTATGAATGCCTTAGTTGACAAAATCAGAATTTTAGCAAGGGTATTGTGATTTACATTAAAGGGATAGTCTTCATAAGGAAGAGAGCATCCATAAAAGTGCAAGCAGGCACTCTTGATAATATTCAACTAATACCTTATGGCTAAATTTAACAACCTGCTCAGGTCCATAATACCCTACTAAGGAGTCTAAACTTTATGTTCTAACCAGATGGAGTCACTCTAACGCACACGCATGCAAACAACACACATGCACACTTGCACACCTATACACCAGAGGTCTAGCTCACCAATGCTGACATAGTAGCATCAATCAACTCCCTGGTCTCCTTTAACTTCCTATTCCTACTTTGTCCTACCTCCTAGTGATGATGATAACATATAGGCTAGAAAAGAAGTTTTGCATTCCTCCCAGATCACGAGACACTAAGAATTCTCAGATAATAGATCTATTTGGAGATGTTTTCCCAAAACCAAATTGAAGTTCAGAGTTGAACAATTCCAATAAGGCTACAAAAATAAGTCAAATGGTGAGAATGGACATTGACCTATGTGTAAAAAATATCGTGTGTGTGTGTGTGTGTGTGTGTGTGTGTGTGTGTTTGCACGCACACATATACACGTGTGTTTGGTTGCCCAATACATGCTTGGAAGCCAGGAGATGCCTGGTGTCCTCCTGTATCACTTTCTACCTGACTCGTTGGAGACAGAGTTGCTCAGTGAGCCTAGAGATTGCTGTTTTTAGCTAGACTGAGTGGCCAGTGAACCCCTAGGATCCTGAGGTTTATGTTACAGCACTACACTGGGATTACAGGAGTCAACAGCCACACTCAGCTTTGTCACATACATTTTGAGGATCCAGACTGAACTCACGTCCCCATGCTTGCTCAGTTTACCAATTAAACCATCTTCCCTAGCTCCTAAGAATGGAATTTAAATGCTAAAACCTTCAAAACTAGTGTTAATAAAACCACCTTCTCTATCAAGAAGAGACATAATTTAGTAGTAATCACAAGTTGAATCACCCTGGTGTATAGAAAGTTTTGGTAAATCTTCATCACACCTATTTAATAAGAGAATAGAGAACAGATACACAGCTTAAATTAAATAACTCCATCTTGCAAAATCTTTTCTTCAAAGAGGTATAAAGTACAAAGCAGAAAAATTTATTGAAATTATAGTCATGGTTAAGTCTTCAAATAAAAACTGAAATGAAGGTGGTATACTGCCTAAGAGATCCCTATGCAGCTATGACCTCAATATATCCTTTTAGCTGAGAATCTCTTTCTTCACAATGCTGGGAAGGGCTACCAGTGCTTAGGGCCCTCAAATAATATCTGATTACAAAGCTGGGTATGATAGTGCACATCTGTATCACCAGGACGCAGAAGATGCCGGGAGGAGGACTAAGTGGTTGAGGCTGGCCTTGGCCACACAGTGTGTTCAAGACCAGTTATACAGTTAGACCTTGCCTCAAAGCTTAGTTAAAATGTGTGTGTATGTTTCTGTGTGTGTGTGTCTGTGTGATAAAGAGGCCCCCTAATGATGTCAAATTTAACATTCTAAAACTTTTTTAAAAAAAGAAAAAAGGCAAGAAGTAAAAAAAAATAGAAATTAAGTCATGGTATATAGAACTAACAAGTCAAATGACATTCACAAATAAAATGCCAGGAAATATTTGTTCAAGCTGACCTTTTCACAGAAGGGTTTCCACAACAGAATGCAGCGGCATGCAGCGTGCTCAGGTGAAAGTCAATTAGCTTTAAAGGAGCTCAAATGAAACTGACAAGCTCTGGAGCACAGCTCTGAGTTCAGTGATCAAGTCTCCCGTTCAGGAATATTCAAGGGAAATAGTCCAACAGTAATGACAAAAGGCCCAGCCAATACAGAATTTTAACAAAGTTTAAGAAAATAAAGGCTTGTAGCACAATTAATAATAATAATAATAAATCCAGAGACAGAAACTGGGGTTCAACCTGAAGGTCAGAAAAGCAAAACAGCCAGACACTGGTTCTTAACCTCAGTCTGAAATGGTGATCCTGCCTCCAGGATTCTCTGAATGAGACTGTGTGTGAGAGCTGTTTCTTCCCTTTTTATATTACACTTGGATTAAAGGTGAGCACCACTACCACCATGTTTCTATGGCAAACTAGTGTGGCTACTGGGAATAAAGATGTGTGTCACAACTGCCTGGTCTGTAAGGCTGACCAGTGAGGCTGCTTTATTCTCTGAAATTAAGGCAAGCTTTATTTATTAAAATACAAATGAAAACTACAAAGGCTAGTGCTATGATAGTCAAGTCTATAAGGCAGTGAATGAGAAAACATCAAAGGTAGGCTGATTTCGTATCACATTATAAAGATGAGGGGGGGGTAGGTGTGGTTTAGATGAGAAACATAGACTTTTTTTTTTTTGACACTTGGTCCCCAGTTACTGGAACAGTAGAAGTTATTAATTTTTAGGAGGTGGAGCTTGGTACGCATTGAAAGTTGTACCACTTCAGGTGTTTCTCTGCTTCCTGCTTACAGGTAAGATGTGGTAGCCAGCTTCCTGCGCCAGCTGCCTGTGGCAACACTGTCCTTGCTAGCCACACAGACTCTCCCTCTGGAACCATAGCCAAAATAAACTGTTCCTTCTATAGTCATGGTAGTTTATCTTACTAATAACTAATGTAGTGGATATTTCTGCTTCGTATCTGAGGGAAAAGCCAGCAAATATCAGCCTAAAACGGTCCACTCTTACACAGGAACTATTTAAGCTGAAGATGGTTAAGAATCAACAAATGCAAAAAGGAATCTCCTCCCCTCTCCTGTTCTGCCCAAAAGGGAAGCCGAGAGTCTCCTGGGGACCATATACCCCTCATCCTACACCAGCTAAAGGAATGACCTCCATCATTACAGATGGCATACATGAGACAAGTTCACACAAGCACACCTTGCTAATACAGCTCTTCTCTCATTTTGTTTCCCCTACAGATTTCCTAGACACTGCCCTGTAATTTAACATCCTTCAATGACCAAACTGTTCCTTGTTAAAAATATTGTGCTCACTCCCTTGTCTAACAACTACTTTGCATCTCATGTATTTCCTGTATTCATAAATTAAAAATTTTCCTCTCTGACACTGGTATAATAGTCTAACTTCTAGAGAGAGAGGGAGAGAGAATTTCAGTAATTTTGTATTGGCATTAATCAACACTAACACCAAAAATTGTTCTATAAGAATACCTAGCTCAGGGATGAAGAGACAGCTCATCAATTAACAATGCTTATTGCTCCTGCAGAGGACCAGAGAGGTTCAGTTCCAGAATCTACATCAAGTGACGCATAACTACCTATAACTCCAGTCCCAGGGATCCAATGTCCTCTGGCAAGTACCTACGTGCATATAAGCTCATGCAGGCATCATACATACATATATACACACGCACACACAAACAGAGAGAGAGAGAGAGAGAGAGAGAGAGAGAGAGAGAGAGAGAGAGAGAGAGATTGAGATTAAAAACCAGTATTTTAAAACTGGTTGGAGAGATAGTTCAATGGGCAAGAGTACCTGTTCGTCAATATTTGGACTTGAGTTCAAATTCCCCAGCACCCATGATAAAAAACAAAAACAAAGTCCAAACAAAAAACAACAACAAAAAAATCTGGCATGGCCAAACCCCATTAAATGACAGATAGATCCTGAGAGTTCCATATTTAGCCCACCAAGGCTGATGGACAAGTTTCCAATCTAATGAGACCCAATCTCAAGGTAACAATGTGAAGAACAATTTGGATGTACTGCTCTGACCTTCAAGCATATTCAAGAACCTGTGCATGCAAGCATGTGTGCATGCGTATATTTGCCCTCCCCCATGCACATAAATACCGAATTTGAGTAACACAACAAAAGTAAGTCTGGAATAAACTCGTAAGCCTTTACCAAAACCTTTGGGACAAGTTTCTATAATGTTAATATCATACTTTCAGATGACTGACTAGTCATAACCTTTAGAAAGGAAAAACACATGTGAAAATAATGTCTAATGAAAATTCACTTTTTCTATGGTATATTTTACTAGTTAGAGGTGATTCAAATTTTAATCATAGTTCCATAAACTTGATACTAATGTCACTTTATAAATTTAACCTCTAAAATATATATGTCTATGTCTATATATACATATAGATGTATATGTATGTGTGTGTGTGTGTGTGTGTGTGTGTGTGTGTGTGTGTGTGTGTGCAGGATAGATAGTACCTACAAAGTGCTTATCCCAGGCTTCAGACCTGGGAAGCCATGCAGTTTTGCCACTACCCTTATGATTAAATAGCACAAGCACTCAGAATGGATACTTCGGGGTTTTTTTTTAATTTACCACCCACCCACCTGCCTGGCCACCCTGCTGTTGTCAACTACTTGTCTCTGAATTCTTGATCACTTATCACTCTATGGATCCCAAATAATAACTGACATACAAGAGCTGTATTTTTAAATTAACCTTCATCAAAACAGCCTGTGTCTGTGATGACTGACTTCCCAGAAAACAAACCCTATTAAATTTGAAGGTATTTATTAGACTGATAAAATAATAGCATTTATCTATTTCAATCCTGAGGAGTTAAGATTGCATTTACTTTTAAAGGAAGGAAGAATCTCATTATAAAGATGTTTGAAAATCACAGTGTTCTCGTAGAACAGACAGTTTTAAAGTTCTCAGGAAGTTAAGAATGAATTGGGCTATTCTCTCTAAAGGGGAGGAAACAATCTTTGGTTACCACTCAAGGGGTTATACCTAACAGTTGATATTCCCACCTATCAGCACCTGCAAAGTCTCTGGGTCCCTGGGGTTTTGTTTGTTTGCTTTACATCTAATCTTTCTGAACACTGGCTTCTTAACTTACACTTCCCTACCACTGTGCTCATCATAGGAACACACACATCATCACCGATCGAACCCCAAGAGGCAAGAACCTCAGACTACACTGTCTGATATGTGCTTAAATAATTCTGAGAGCTTCTGTGGCTTTAAAGCCTTTATCTGCACCACATACCTGTAATCCCCAGCACTGGGAAGCTGAGGCAGGATGATGGTCATTTCCAGAGCAGCCTGGGCTCGGAGGCAAGAAACTATCTCAAAGGAAAGGGAAAAGTGCAGTGTGACTGTGACGCCAGCTGTGGGAGTCCCTGGGCCTGCTACTTGCTCTCTGAATAACTGCTTTCCTCATCTTCTCAGTGACTTTATTAGAAAAACTTCCAATGGAAATTTAAAATTCAAATGTAAAGAGTGATGCCTAGTCTGCCTACAAATGTTAATTTTATCCAATACTAAAATATTTTAGGCCTTCTGATTTAATTTTTTTTATTATTTTTGGGGAGGGGGAAGTTTGAGACAAGGATTCTCTGTATAGATCTGGCTGTCCTGAAATTCATTCTGTAGACCAGGATGGTGTTCAACTCAGAGATCTGCCTGCCCCTGCATCCTAAGTCCTGGGATTAAAGGAGTGAGCACCACACCTGGTTCCTATGTTATATTTTTATTAGTTCTTTAAGAGTTTCAAGTTTCATACACTGCATTTTCAACATCACCACTCCACTAAGTCTTCCCAGATCCACTCCCTGCCTTTTCTATTCACCCAACTTTGTACCCCCACTTTTTTTTTCTTAAACCCTTTAAGACCAGTAGGTTTTGCCCAAAATATTCTTACGTGTATAGTCTTCTACTGGAGTATAGTTGACTTACCAGGGGCTACACCCTTATTTTCTTAGCAGCTAACAATTGCAAATCACTCCACAGTTTGGGGTGGGACTGTGTGTCCAGCTCCCTCCTCCATGCCGGATTTTGTCTAGCCTGGGTGTGTGCACTGGTTGTGTGCACCATGAGTTCATGTGCTTGCCTGATATCTTATAGAAATTATACTGGAAATCTCTATAACTGTACAGACGGTGAAGCAAAGGGACGTCAAGAATCACTTTCACTTCAACATCTAACTGTGTGCTTAAGGTAAGCCGTGTTTCTGTCACCACTGCCCCCACACTGAAGCCAATGAGTGAATAGATATGAAGACTGAAAACTCAAATTTACCCCAAAGATGATTCAAGTCTGCCCAGGGATAAGACGTTGGAAAATCCCCTAAGATGCTTTCTGTGGCAAATGTCTAATATGAAAGATGGATGCGTTATTTAATATTTTCACTTACCACTCCCAATATTATAAAAAAAGAAATGTGATTTTACACAATATTCAACTATCTTGATCCTATAATGGTAGGGTTGCCACTGAGCAATCGAACAAGCAACCACAGAAATGAATGTTATAGCCTGCATGCCATTTATCATACTTTACTACTTATTTCAAGCTGCCTAAAAAAAATCCACAAGCAAAAAGAAGTTTTACTAAAAACATTAAAGATAAAATCTATAGGGGACAGAACTGTTTTCTACTTTTCCCAAGTTCTCAAGCTCTCTATTAATTTGACAGACTGCTCATCCTCAGTTTGCAAATGAAACCTGAAAATGGCCAGGAATGTAGCTCAGTGACAGAAAGTTGTTTACAGTGTGCGTGGAGACCTGGTTCAATCCCCACTATGTGCTCCTCCAAACACACAGACAAAGGACTGAAGGAAAATGAGATCCATTGAAGTTTTCAACAAGAAGAAATCCTGACAATACGGTGAACACAGAGGCAACATAATTAGCTTAGGACAGAACCTTTCAGTACATATTGGAGGCAATGGATTTCTTTTTAATCTGATGGGAACAGATTTTAGGCCTTCAATCTGTAGCCTCAGGAAACAGAGCAGTGAGGCTCAAACAGACGTTTGCTCCAGGTACTTATGAGATCTTTAAAAAATGAGTGTCAGGGCCTCAATTACAGAGCTGCTCCAAGTATCATCTCAACCAGTCCTAAGAGACCCCCCCCCCTCCATGGTCGCTTTCTTCAACTTCAGTTAACTAGAGGCGAAGCCAGGAACTAACTTGTCTGCAATTACATGACCATTTGAGCAGTCAGACTCTGGCCCATTTTTCACACCTCCTTTAAGAAACATATTCAGTCCAAATACTTAGTGTGGCCAGGAGGTGGTGGCACACACCTTTAATCCCAGCACTTCAGAGGCAGAGGCAGGTGGATCTCTCTGAGTTCAAAGTCAGTCTAACAGCCTGGTCTACAGAGCAAGTTCTAGGACAAGCAAAGTCTATCTACACTTTGTGTCAAATGGTTTTAGCATTTTAAAAGAATTCTAGTGGGAAACATTAACTCCTGTGCTAAGAACACGCTTATTAAATAGGCTTGAGCTTAAATAAAAATTTAAGCATTTAAAAGAAAAAAGCGCTACTAAGATTTTTCAAATACTTAATACTCAAATTTGGCCAAATGGGCCATTACTTTGGCCCAATTTCTCACCCTTTTTCTTCAACTGTACAATAAAATAAATATGCCACACATTTTTTCTTACTAAGAAATATAACATAAAGTTCCATTATTCTCTCTAATTCTATCAGCACAATTGTTTAGACAGTACTTTATCATACATATTGTAAGCATAAGACCAAAGCAACTTAACCAAAGACTACTGTAAGCCCCCTTTCTCCTTCTAAAGCAAAAAATATTCTCCTTACAGCTCACTGTTGAAATGCTCAAGTTATACAAGCTCAGGGTACTGAAGAAGCAAAGGATAACCTGAACTTTGCTATCACACACACGCATTTTCCTTCATCCCAGAATATACTATTCAAAGTCCAATAAACGCATACTGCTCTCTAGGCATGGTGGCTCACACTTGCAGTCTCAGCACTCGTAGGCTAAAGTGGGACTGCCATGAATTCAGCATGGACTACATAGTGAGCTGCAGGCCCACCTGTCCTATAGAGTGTGAGACAACCCCCAAAAGCATATCATGATTTAAAAGAGACTCTTCAAACTAGTTTCAAATTGCTTACACAGTAACAGAAAACCTAGCTATGGAAAGGTTCGGCACGGAATGATTAATACGAAAGTATTTTCTCAATATCCTGACCCATGGTTCTTTAAATGTCAATCGTCTCCATGAAATTGCATACCTGTTATTTTGTCTCTTACAAGCTTACAGGACTCTATCTCACCAATGCTCCCGAAAAGACTCTTGAGTTCCTCCTGGGTCATGTTCTGAGGAAGGTAGTTGACTATTAGGTTGGTCTTGCTGTCCTCCGTGTTGCCGGAGTCAACCGGTGAGGAGCAGTTGTTGTTTACCGTGGTTGGACCATTGGCTGTGTTATTGCAAGTTGGCCCATTAGACAGTTGTGTTTCCATGGCAGCAATTACCTGCTAAAAACAGAGAAAATAAGAAATGTCAGAACTCATATTTCACAAGCTATTAGAGATTCCACCCAAGAGTTAAACACTTGTCACTAAACACAAGTCGTTCTGCTGAGATTACAATAAAGCTTCAACAAAAGTGCAACACCTACGCTAATTGTATTTCATATTAAGCTATTCAATTTAAGACTACAATTATACTTCCACATACATATTCCATACATGCACATAAGCACAATTTAAATTTTAAACAGCTTCTAGACTGATATCGTGGGTCTCGTTATATACCCTCAACTCACCTGCGGTGTCCAGAGGAAGCAATTTAATACCAAAGGGCGCAGAATTGCGTCCTAACTAAAAGTCATTCTAAAAATTAAAAATGCTTAACATGCTGCCAAAACAAATGAAAAAAAATGACATAGTAACTCTGAAGAGGATTCTTCAGTTCGTAAGAGTCAATTATCTAAGACTGACAGGCATCCATTAACAAATATCAAGGGGAAAGGTACTTTCAAAAATAAAATTTGTCAACATGTACTGTTTTGGTTACATATTGAAATGCTTTTTTGATTAACATTATTTTGTACCTCTATCATTGGTAAGAAAGAAAAAATAGATGTTATATGTTCAGGAGTGAAAGGGTAGGTTAACTTGGGAGTAAAACTATGAATATTTGGTCCACACTTGCAGACTGTTCGGCCATTCTTGTCAATTTGGCAGCTGATCACCACCACCAAGTAACTGATCTATAGCATCAAAACAGAATCCACAAACAATTCAGAATAATATTTTACCTTGACTCTAATTTTAAGACCAAAAATGCATATCCAGCTCACCACATCAATAATATAAATACACCAACTGCTCCAAACAGGCCAGCTCAAGGCTGTGGAAAATGTAAGGAATAAGGTGTCCATAAACCAACCAGCATATGAACAGCAGGGTAGGGGGAGATTTCCTCAAAAGTTCCAACTTCTCTAAAAACCATTTATTATATAATTTTAGAAGCAGTTTCCTAAAACCAATCTGATGGTCTTTGAACAAAGGAGTCACAAACCACAACCCCCAAATTTTCCAAAAGTATGTTCTAATAACTGTCCAACTCTGGACAGCCAAGACTATGGGGGAACCATATCTCAAAGAATCAACGAAAAGGTTCCGCTCTGTCTCATCAAATACACCTCAGCTCCCCAAAGAACTGCTCCAACCTGGCAACTGAGTGAGAGCATGCTAGCTTCAGCCGGCTTTCACATAGGAAAGGCAAAGAATTTGATAAAGGGGGAAAAAAGCAAAGTAGAAGGGAAAGAGGGCTGACAATAAGGAAACAGGGAAAATGTCTTTTCAAATTCAAATTGCCTAAGAAAAATAAAAGGGTACATCTACAGATATAAAATCTCTACCGCAAAGAGATGTTTACATAAGAAAGCAGCACCAGAGGGACAGGCCAACTGACCAGATCCAGAATGGTGAGGGACAGGAATCACCACTGTCAGGATAAAAACAGACTCAAGCCAGAAGAGTTAGGAAATAGTCAAATAATCTGTAACCTTTCAGTATCTTCTTTTCCAAAAAAAAAAAAAAAAACAAAAAACAAAAAACAAAAAAAAAAAAAAAAACTTCCCCCCCTTAAGATTTAAATTACTTTTCTCAGGTAAGTATTCTGAGTGAATACTTAAGAAAGTAAAGGGTAATAAATAAATCTTTAAATTTCTGTAAGAAAAAAAATCAAAAATATTTCAAGTTATTATAATTGACAAATTACTTGAAAATGAGAAGGGAGGCTCCAGACTTTCTAGTAAAAGTGTGACTGCTCCAGTTCCTGGGTGAGTTGTGAATTACTCTTTCACAGCCAAATTCTCATAGAGCTACCTCTGCCCAGCAACTATAAAAACAATGAACTACAGGAGGAAAGTAGCCAAGGCCTATAAAATAAACCACCACTCAAAAGTAAGGGTGCGTGCACAAAGTACAAGAACCCCAAATGTGAAATTCGGACTAGAGCTCGTTGGGATGTCGTGTGAGGTATAAATTTCGTTGACTGAAATTAGCAGGGTTTAATAAGGACAACAAACACTTTCACTTAATTGCACATTTATTTCCACGTTCAGGTGGCAAGATGAGCTCCTAAGCCAGCATTCAAGTGAACAGCTGCGGTAGGCTGTGTGCACTGAAAATCACAGCATCTCTCAGCTATAGGACCATCTGCTCTGAATAAAATGATACTAATGTGCTATATTTTCCAAATAATGCATATTCCATTGATAGGCTCAACACAACTGTTCACAGAATGCAGTCTTTCAGCAGTCACTGGGCAAATAATTTTCAGCCAGATTTACAATTTCAAATTTTTTTTTGCATCAAGAATTGTAAATAACTTCAAAATGTAGTAACCAAAAAAATACATAGTAAACAGGATGTAAAGAATTACGGTAACTTAGTATTCAGACCATACCAAAACTTTTGTTTTTGTTTTTGTTTTTAAAAAGCATGTCACTCTTTTGAGTCTGCACTAAATCCTAATTTTGATTATTTCAGTTACATATAACAGCACAGTTCTGATCTACATATACCACCACGGTTAAAAATTGCAATGTGCTTTTAAATTCTTAATGATGGCCATACCATTGTAGGTAAGAATGATTAGTACGCCAAATTAAAGGTTCAAGTGTTTGGTATGGCCTCGGCACTTCTGCAACATGCTAAAAAAAAGTAGCCTACAGAATTTAAGAAAAATCCCACAGACCCCGGTCCAAGGCTCTGCTGCCCACGAACCGCTTCTAAGCAGAGAAGCCACATCACACAGTCTGACTGCCATGTTAGTTTGGAGTTGCCGTCTGCAATATGGACACAAAAAGTACCATACGTTAGAGTCGAGCAAGGTAATGCAACACGTCAGCTTGCGCAAATTTACAGTGATTGTCTTCATATTCCCAGCACGTCCATGCAGTGGGGCTTAATTGAATTTGAGGCAATTCCAATCTAATCTTTCCAAATTTAACATGTAGGGGTTTTTTTTTGCATAAATGTAAGTATTTGTAATTAAAAGCCTGATTTTAAAACAATATTAACTAGCTATCTTGGCATCTATCTTCAAAAACTACCTTAAATTCCATCTCAAAAAAATGGTTTTAAATGAAATAAAATGAAATTACTACATGCAGGCCTCTCTTCTGGATGTGGGAGAAGGGAGGAAAAGGAAATGGAAGTTTAGTGAGAAGAGCAGTCAAGCGTTTCATAACTGATTGCTGTGTATAAAAGCACTCTCTCTCCTAAATATCAAAGGCGCATTGAGGCTGTATTTGCCCACACTGTTACATTATACTACAAATGATCCTTAATCCTGGGACTTCAAATTAAAAGGGAATCAAAACCCCCTGTGAGTATTCTGCCACTAGAGTGAAACCAGTCTCTACCAGCTTCACCAGAAACAGCTCGCATAAACTAACAGGGGTGAAGTGGCATCTTTCAATTACAATAACAGGACCAACAAATAGTATTTTTTAGAGCAATGATTGCATAGGATGTCAGCTTTGTCCCTGAACGAAATCAAGTGAACATTTTTATGACATATAAATTGTGAACCCAGCATGCTTTAGAGTGAGTGCTGCCCCGAGGCCTCAACAGCATCACTCTCCCTTACTTCAACTGGCCCGAAAACTAAACAGAGCTTTGATAGTGGCCCGAAAGCCAAAGTTTACTTTTTAGCTATAGAAATGACCAACATAGCAATCGGAAAACCCAGGCTCAGAAACAATAAGGAACAAAAGGAAGGCCGAAAAACAATCCCCTTACATTTTAGTAAATTCCAGTTTTCAACTTCAGAGGTAAAGGCCTGGCTGTACATGATCCACAGGAAATCTAAGCATGGAGTGGACTCTGACATCTACAAAAGGACTTGAAGTCTCCTCCACAAATGCATGAAAATGCTTTGCTGTCCTTCCTTTCTCCCAATGTAGCCAGAAAATTTAGTCTGACCCCGTGTTCTTAATTTTACAGTTCATCTTATAGTTAACCTGAGATAAAGTGTTCTATATACATGAAATAGTTTGATAAGAGCCCAACTATGTAGCAGGATGACCACACCCAACAGGTTAAAACAGACAAATGTATGTCCAGTATACATTCAGGATTTAATACTCAAATATTCCTATTTGTCTAAAATCACGCATCAAATCAAACTTAACGGCCTTATCCCCTCTATTAAGTAGGTGACTACACTAACAAGCTGATCTGTTGACGCCCCTTCTTTGCAAGGCCCCAGGGATGGATGCAAACAGTCTCTACTGAAGTGACTAAGCTGGGAAGGATGCTGATGGAAAATGATTCCACTGCACTTTTACATCCCCAGCACCCAGACAGTCTCTCCGCTTGAAGCAGACACACACCTTTATGAGAAGTTATAAATAAGCTGCTCACATGGCCCTTACCTTTATGCTGGCCAACAATTCAGTTACTAAAAATGTAAAGCTACTTCCCCTTCACTTAAGGACAGGTGATTCTGCTCCACTCAATCTACCACAGACAACCCGGCTGCGCACTATTTATAGAACCCACTGGCTCTGAGGCTTGTTGGAAAGGAAAAAAAGGCCACATTCCAGTGAAACGGAGCCATTAATTTTAAGGCTTAGAAAAATAATGTTTCATATATGTTCACCTCTTAATTTAGACATCAATTGTGCCAATTCAAGTCTGCTTTTCATCCTGTTATTCTCAGCACAGTAACTTATGAAAACACACTTTCATAAATTAATCTAGAATATTCTATACCTACACTGAGCTACAAGAGATAATGGTGAGGAACCGTTTGATGGGAGCATGGCTCTCACAGGGAAAGAAAGGAAGGTAGCCTTTATCTTTACTTACAACAGGCAGTAAAGCTCTGCACATGTTTGATCGCCCCTCCCCTTTGTTTTTTTCAATTACATGTACTTAGTGCTAACATTACTTCGGCATCTACAGGTTCTTTCAATGGTGGAAATCGGAGATCAAAACTATTTATTTCTCCCATCATGCAACAGTAAGGATATGTGAAACTGGTCCAAGAGTTTCCTGACCACATAAGAAAACTTGAAAAGTCTCCATTTTCTAAACTCCCTAGTTTAAAAACAGAACAACAAAAACATTCTGAAAACTGAGGTAATCAGCTTCTTTGCTATTTTAAAACCCCTTCCAGACAGTCACCATGTAGGACAGACTCTAGTCAAAAATACCTTTAAAGTACCCTGGGAATTCTCATTAAGTTCACCTGGTGTTATGACCAAGCTAGGAAAAAGGATTCCAAAGCCTGAATGCTACCTAATATAAAGACCAGCCATGCACAAGTCAGAGTCATAGCCGGGTGCTGAGATGAGCATTCCAAAGCCCCTAGTGAGGCTGGCTCAGTCTACCCTACCATTCCTCTCCACCGCTATGTTCATCGTCCTGAGAGCAGTTCCCAGGCTGGGCATTTGTTTCAGTGGTACAGCACTGGCCTATCATGAGCTAAGTCCTGGGGTTTGATAACCACTGTATTAAGTGGGAGGGGAGTGAAGTAAAATGGATGTGGGCTCATACCCCCTCTTCAGAGCCTAAGTTATTCACAGCCTCTCCAAAGCCCTTCCTCATGCTAATTCATACTAACTTCTCCAGGAAGCTTTTCCTAAGCTACCAACAGCCGCCTTCTGCCTGTCGAACCAAGCTCTAGGTATCTGATATAATCACTCTGCATCCTTTCCTCTTGCCAGCCTTGGAAATCTGAGCCCTCCTTGTCAATCAGACAAGCCCTGTGCCTTCATCTCTCGCTTTGCTGATGATTATTCTCAAAATCACCTCCCTCCCTCCCTTTAGGGATCTGTAAAAGGGACGAGAGCATGAGCAATCTCTTCAAAAACTGGGGATTGAAAAGGTGAAGTACACTGTCTGTAATATGTGAAAACTCAATAGCTTGTTTCTCTGTCCCACCTAAAGTATTTCACAATAAACATCACAACAAAAGCATACTTTCCATTTTGGGTACATTCCACCAGCCACCGTCACCCACTGAAACCGAAATTTGTGTTACATGGTTCAGTAAATGGAACCATTTGTCTTTGAAGTGATCAGTTGTGTGATTTTGGCCTCAAAAACCTGCGAACTATAAAATACAAAAGTCAAAACAAATCCCGAAACACTGCACAGGTAAGTTCCATGCCTTTATTCGGTACAGTTATGGAGACAAACCTTGTGAGGTTTAAGGATCACTTAGGAAAATGGTCAAAAGGCAAGAGTAAATGCAAAACAGAAAACAGATTTTGATGCAAAGGAATTCTTAAGTCGTGGGTCTTAAATGGCTTTAATTTGATACTGATAAGAACGCCAGACAAATACCAATGATGTAAGAAGAGTCATGGCTAGAGGCGAGAATAAGGAACTCTTAGACTAAAGCTGTCAGTTTGGATACAATGACCTTGGATGCCATACTCTCTTGGGATGAATACCTCCAAGTGCACACCACTAAGGCGAAATCAGTGTAGTGTCTTCCCTCTCCATAAGACTTCTCCTAAACACCAAGTCCAAGTTACAAGGTGAAAGGAATCAAAAACCCATTGCCATTGTTCTTGAGTTCTCAGTAGTCCTCATTGTCCGCTATGTTCAGCAAGTCCGGTTTTATCCCATGCTTTTTCAGACCCAGGCCAGCTGGCCTTGGTAGTTCCCGATAGAACATCCCCATTGTCTCAGTGTGTGGGTGTACCTCTCGCGGTCCTGAGTTCCTTGCTCGTGCTCCCTCTCCTTCTGCTCCTGATTTGGACCTTGAGATTTCTGTCCGGTGCTCCAATGTGGGTCTCTGTCTCTGTCTCCTTTGGCTTTGGGGAAGCCTAGGCAGTTTGGATGCTCACCTTACTAAACCTGGATGGAGGTGGGCAGTCCTTGGACTTCCCACAAGTCAGGGAACCCTGATTGCTCTTCGAGCTGATGAGGGAGAGGGACTTGATCGGGGGAGGGGAAGGGAAATGGGAGGCGGTGGCGGGGAGGAGGCAGAAATCCTTAATAAATAAATAAATTAAAAAAAAAAAACAAGGTGAAAGGAAGGCATCTGTCTCTAAAGGTTAGAAAATAAAGCTAGGGGGCAGTAGAATCCTGACCAAACACCCTTCTCTAGTGAACTCAGGGTAACAAACTGGAACACAAAGTAAGCAGTGATATACATACAGGATGGGAGCAGAATAAGCAGCCTGAGGACAGATGGGGTCACCTGTCTGCGGGTCACCCAGACCGCAGTGAATGCTTTAGCATCCCCCATTGAAACCATTACAAGACATACTCGTGATACATTGCTGGGCTTATTGAAGTAAACGATAATATTCAACCAAACTTTGAAATCAGAGCTAACCCAGGAGTTACAAAAATGAAGTTAGTGCGTTCTCCGTAAAGCTCTTTGTTTCACAGAATCCTCAGGGTCATAAACTTCTCATCAACTCCCTCCCCAACCTCATGCCACTTTCTCTCATCGGCTCCATGAATTCTTCCACCTCAGACTCACATATTTGGCCTTGAGGTTAACAAAAGACCATCTAGCTGCAGGAATTCCACAAGAAACTTCCCTTAGCTGCTGATCCTGTCTCTGGCCTTTCCAGCATCTACACATGAACAAGTCTCTCTTGATGTCAGTCTGTAGGTTTGAGGTTCCAGAGCTGGCAGGATTAAAGGCTTTGGGGTTTGTGGATTAAGATGAGTACAGGGCCCCAAATCCTTCCCTTTGTTCTAAGCTTATTACAGTCAATCATGTTAGTCAATGGGAAAATAACGATCCAATTAAAAAGATCTGCTCACCGTTCCCATCCTGCTCAACCATTCAACAAACATCTTCATGTGCCTCCTAGGGTCTGAGGGAAGCTTTACGTACTTGAACTGACTGCAAAAAAAGGAAGAACCAGGGTACACATACCTGTGTGGGAGATGTGGACAGCAGAACAAGAAGAAACACATATAGGAAAGTATATTAGACAGAAAATGCATGCATTGAAATTACTAAGAATGCAGAGCAGAGGAAGCAGACTAAGGATGTGGAGATAATGGTGCTAGTCTCCAATAACAAGCAGCAGATCTCACTGAGAACAAGGTTAAAAAGAGAAGTGACCTGGTCACTGCATGGGGAGAATAAAGTCTCTCCAGAAGTCCACATCCTTCTCTTCCCTTAGTCTGTAACTATGTCATGTTACACAACAAACTGGAATGAAGGTGGCTAACCAAGTGATCTTATAAACACTAGATTGTCCTACATCATCCAGGTGGGAGTAGAGGATTAGCAATGATTCTTACAAGTCAAAGCAGGACATGGGAAAGTCAACACTGTCCACAAGTCACGGCATCACAAGGACCTCACAGTCAGCCTCTAGCAAGAGGAGCAGATGAGGAGACATTTTCCCTTAAAGCCTCCAGAGGGCACTTCACCTTGGCTGTCTCAGATCTACTTTGAAAGGACCTCCCCCTTACAGAGCTGTCCAACAGTGATGTGTGTCTTCCTCTGCCACTTGTTATGTCACAGCATTTCAGGATGTAACAGAAAAATCATTGTCGTCCCTACTAGACTACCAAGAAAAATAGTCCAAGCACGTCAAAGTTAGGCTGCTGTGTAGGACAGGAAGAGACCAGTCAAAGAGGCGATGAGGACAGACTACATAGGGTCTGGAAGGGTATTAGAAGAAAAGAAACCACAAAAAGGTTTCGAGCCAAAGAGTAGCATGAGGCTCCTGTGAAAATAACTGTGTGGGAGAACAGGAGGACTCAGCAAGTCTGGAAGCAGTTAGGCCGGGCAAGGAGCTGCCACAATAACCCAGGCACATAGGGATGACAGTGACTCTGACCAAGGTGCTGCCAGGGGAGAACCAGCAGACCTCAGATCCTGGAGATGCTTAGGAGAAAGTACAGAACTCAAGGGCTACACTTAAATTAAATATCGGCAAACTGTTTAAATACGCCATCAAAAACAAAACAAAACATTTATCACAAGCTAGGGGGGAAGAATACAAGACGAATAAACAAAGGAAAGGTTTCTATATAGAGAACAGGACCTTAAAGAGAAGGGAAACCAAGAGAGGCCCTATCATACAACAAAAGTATATGCTCAACTATGTTCATAGCAGCATTGTTTGTAATAGCCAGAACCTGGAAACAACCTAGATGCCCTTCAACGGAAGAATGGATGAAGAAAGTATGGAATATATAGATATTAGAGTACTACTCAGCAGTAAAAAACAAGGACTTCTTGAATTTTGCATACAAATGGATGGAAATAGAAAACACTATCCTGAGTGAGGTAAGCCAGACCCAAAAAGAGGAACATGGGATGTACTCACTCATATTTGGTTTCTAGCCATAAATAAAGGACAGTGAGCTTATAATTCGCAATCCTAGAGAAGCTAAATAAGAAGGTGAATCCAAAGACAAACACATAGGCATCCTCCTGAATATTAACCTTCATCAGGCGATGAAAGGAGACAGAGACAGAGACCCACATTGGAGCACCGGACAGAAATCTCAAGGTCCAAATCAGGAGCAGAAGGAGAGGGAGCACGAGCAAGGAACTCAGGACCGCGAGGGGTGCACCCACACACTGAGACTATGGGGATGTTCTATTGTGAATTCACCAAGGCCAGCTGGCCTGGGTCTGAAGAAGCATGGGATAAAACCGGACTTGCTGAACATAGCAGACAATGAGGACTACTGAGAACTCAAGAACAATGGCAATGGGTTTTTGATCCTACTGCACATACTGGCTTTGGGGGAGCCTAGGCAGTTTGGATGCTCACCTTACTAGACCTGGATAGAGGTGGGCGGTCCTTGGGCTTCCCACAGGTCAGGGAACACTGATTGCTCTTAGAGCAGATGAGGGAGGGGGACTTGATTGGGGGAGGGGGGAGGGAAATGGGAGGCGGGGGCGGGGAGGAGGCAGAAATCCTTAATTAAATAAATAAATTTAAAAAAAAAAACAACAAAAAACAAATAAAAAAACAAATCAAAAAAAACCAAAAAAAAAAAAAAAAAGGAGAAGGGAAACCGTCTCAAGGAACCCAGCATAAAAACTGTGTATTAATTCAAGCTATTCTCTGCAAGTATTCTTTACAGTGAATTCTTCAAAAAAAAAAAAAAGAATTCAGCATTCAATTCATTTAATAGCAAATGTAAAATCAACAATCATTTAATTTTAAAGGTTTAACTAAAGCCATGCAGCATGGTTGCACACACCTGCTTAGCTCTCCCAGCTAAGCATAAGGACCAGGATAAGTACAAAAGCATCCTGGGCTACCTTTGTGAGGCCTGATTTTAAAGCACCACCATTCCCCAAGACTGGCCAAAAAAAAAAAAATTGATGTGTATTATAAGCCCATTTTAATCAATCCAGAATGAAAAACAAGAAAAATCTCAGCTTTCCCCCACAAGTTTAAAAATTTAAAATGCCATTTTCTGAAGTTGAAGCACACTCTTCAGCGGGGCCATTTGCCCTGCTGTGGGATAGTGAGACAAAGTCAAGGCTTAACTGTGCCGTGGTTAAAGCATGGAATATACTAAACCATTAAGTTCTGGTGATGAATCATTGGCACATCGTTCTTTCATCCCAACCTCAGTGGGCCTAATTAATTGCCAAGCCATTATTTGGCTGCAGAACCTAAAAGGGAACATGAGTATAATGAGAATAAAGTCAATTTCGCCTTCCATTTCTGTAGCAGACTTGTTTCATATAGGCAGATAGATGTGAACTGCTAAATTAAGACAGTTCACATAGTAATCAGCACAGAAATTGGATTAACTTCACATTCTTCTACAGAAATCACAGCTATCAGGAACTCCCTTAGGGTAGAACACGTTGTGAAAGGCTGATTGGAAATCCTCACATTAATCCCAGTAGTTGAGTGTTTTCATAAGGTAGGCTAAAAACATAGTTCGTCTGTTAGATAGAGACGCTGAAATGCTCTGTCATAATTGAGCTCGAACAAGAGGAATGCTTAATCTTAAAGGGAATCTAAAAGACAAGGAAGGCTTATGTACAGAAATACCACTTTTTAATTCAACTGTTAGGACCACAGTTCTCCATCTGGCCACTTGAGGTAACATTTTACTTTCCACGATCATGTTAAGGGTTAGGGGAGAAAAAAAAGCTACAGTTATAGTGTGTAACCCACCCCAAACAGTTTATAACAAAATAAAGGCATCTGAAATGTCAGCTGATTGAACAAGGTATATGTTATTTTCTTAGTAGTGCTGCAAAGTTACAAATACTTCTGTAGGACTTTAAAGAAACTGAAAACTGGGAGACACTATCCTAGGACACATAAAGCTTTACAATGCATCAAGGCATCGTGGCGAGCAGAGCGATGTCCTCCCCTTCCTTGTCCACGGCAACCCATGGCCTTTGACTCTGAATAGTGGACCATCTCATTTACTGATATTTACCAGTAGAACACTTTGCTTTTAGATGGTGTGGAGTCCTAAGGGATAAATGCATTCAGTTTAGACACACAGCTAGGAAAAACTTAGCAAGGTAAGTTGGGGCATCTTCAAAAACAGGATTCACACCAAGAAAGCTATTTATTTCCTTTGGCCCAGCTCTGCTGCTCACTCCCCTGATGACAGATTTCTGTAAAACCTACTTCCCAGCTAGGGGGAAAAGTACATCTGTGATTTGTTATGGTTCTTAAACGTTCAGCTATTTACTACATTTCAAGAATTTGCATTCAATTAACATGGTATTTTTATTTGTAATTCCAACTAGAGGAGAATACGGAGGAAGAGCATCTCAAAGACATTTCTAGTTAATCTGCTGCCCAAGAATGCACACAAGCCTTAAAGCTCAAAAGCGGCTAAGGTTACACACCACAAAACAGGAGGACACTTCTTTGCCTCACACTTCACTGATCCCAGCACTCACACGGGTCCAGACATCCCTCTTAACAGGCAAACAAGACAAGATGCTTCAGTGCCCAGTCAATATCCCCTGCCATCTCATGGAGCAATGATTCTCAACCTTCCTAATGCTGCAACCCTTGAATACCATTCTTTATGTTGTAGTGACCCCCAGTCATAAAATCATTTTCATTGCTACTTCATAACTGCGGTTTTGCTACTGTTATAAACTGTAATGTAAATATGTTTTTTGATGTTCTTTTAGGGGTCACATCACATAAGAGTCATAGAGCAAAGCTTCTCCACTCAACTTCTGTGGGCTTTTTACTTCCCATGCCATCTTCACATCCGTGGGTCTCTACACGTTCACAGGGTTGAGTTAGAACTTAAGAGTGGGGCAAAGGTCTAAGTCTCTATGTGCATATCTCCTGTGTAATTATACACAAACATAATTCCAAAAGCTACCGAGAACAGGACCTATCTCCTGGTGAGTCCAAGGAGTGAGAGAAGGTAATCGAAGGCTCCTTGAACCTAAGAAAATTTTCCAGAGACTCAGCCATGAACACATTTAGCCCTTGAGTCATCTGTATTCTGGGAAGAGGGGGATAAACAGGGACCAACTTTCTTTAAAAGCTTTTTTATGTACAAATATTAAGCGGATAATATGTCAGAGCACTTTACAAGCAAGTGCTTAATCACTATCATTAGACAAAGGAAAATGCTTCTCTCAAATGCTATCACAGAAAATGTGTCAGTCTTTCAGGTAAAGGCTTGGATAATCCCTCCCGGACCGCCCAACACCTATATGGACAATAAGATTGAAGAATTTTAGAATAATCTCCTATGAAATAGAAGCACTGTGGACAGAAAGTACTTTTCCTAATTCTGACTGTCATCTCCTGTCCTGGGCCTCTGAAGCAGATGCTACGTTAAACTACATTTAGCACAGTCACAAACGGTGACTAAGAAAGATGGGAATTTTTCCTGAAATTGCTGCAATTTTTAACCCCAGGTCTTCCAACATTATATTTAAAAATATAGGGTGCCAATAGTCCAAGCGTTTCAATCTGAATTACACAGCCCTTATATATTTTAATTTACCTTACTTTTAAAACTACATGCTCTCTTCCCCCCTTTAAAAAAAGAAGAAAACACACTTGGCTTCCCGCCTTCCCACCTTGTTCTTTTCACCCTAAACTGCTTAGCACTCAGAATCCACCACCCGCTCTGCTTCTTTCACAAGGGCTTCAAGAGTGAGCCAACCATCTTCCACTTGGAAGTAGAGACATAGTAAGGAAGTCCTTCCAACTATGAAAGCACTCTACAATCTAGACTGAATGTGCACCTCCTATGGCAGTAGAGGGGTGGCCATTCACAAGGAAATGGTCAAGGTACACAAGGTCACTGAGTTCCCCTCGTCATGTCTCTCCCATCATTGCTGTCAAACCAACATAAACTTAAACACGATTTTTATAAGCTTGCATTAACTGTGGTTTTGAGATGTTTAATTGAAAGGAAAATAAGGCATTCTGAATTTTCCACAGAATTTGCATCATTTTGGTACAAAAAGAGGTTGTTAGAATAACAGGACTGCCTTTTGTAGAATTATATGAATCTTTTGACTAAAATAAGGAAAACTGGAAGAAAAAGTTATCGTTTATTGACTACTTATTCCACACCAGATAATTTAAATATAAAATTCCATTAATCTTCGTGTGTGGTATCACACACACACACACTTCAATTTACAAATGATGGTGGTGGGGGACATCATATAGAAGGAAGCTAGGCCTAGCGCTTGCTGGGAATGTGTCGTACTGTATCCCCAGCCCTCTTCGTCCATTTTATTTTGAGACAAGGTCTATTTTAAGTTGCACAGGCTGCCCTTAAACCCATACTATAGCTTAGGCAACCCTTGAACTCATAATCCTCTTGCCTCGGTCTCCCGAAGAACTAGGATTGAAGGATTGCAAGTACACAGGTACAAAGCAGGAAAAACGAGAATTGAAACCGGGGTCAGGAGTTCATCGAAAGCTCCTAACAACTCTTTGCTTCCACACTTGTCCCATCTGCAATCACCTTCCAATCCCCAGCTACACAGAGCTTCCCCCAAAATAGTCAGCATCCCACAAACATCCCTTCGCAAGGCTTTTGCTGACTCTGTGCTGCCTACAAAGCAACATCTCAGCTCCCCAGCGAGGCATGCAACTAGACCTGTTCCCACCTACCTCTGCATCACATGCCCACCGCTCCCAGGGTACACAATAAACTCTAAACAAGTCCCCAGTAGTTCTGCCCACTCCCAGTCTGTTTGCCACTGTTACTCGATCTCTCTTTTTCCTCTGCAACATCCTCACTACCTTTCTTTTGACTAAAACATCAGTCTCAGAAGGGGGATACACTGCCCCCTTCTGAGAGCACTGAACTAGCCAGATAATTAGTATCCAGTGCTTCTAGACCCATACCTACAGCACACACCTTACAGGAATTTGTCTTCTCAGAAGCCCAAGAAGTTGCACAAGGCAGATAAATGGCCATGAAGGTAAGTCAAGGCAGCAAGTAAACATTCACCTACCTAACCAAGTAGGCTTACATTCCTCGCCAAGAGGAAGATTTTCCATCGTAGCCTCAAGTACCTGCATGAGTCAAAGTCATCTTAGGCTGCCAATAAAGGAAAGGCTTCCATTGGACCATCACACATTCTTTTTCAGGATAGAATTACTAGTCGGTATAAGCACAAGGTTCTAGTTGAACCAATATTAACAGGACACATTTAGCTGTAAGGTTTCACTAAAACAATGCAGGCCTCAGTAACCAAGGGGAAAGACAAGTGTAGGCAGGTCATATTGTCTCCACATCACAGTTTAAGATGAGCAGATCTCACAAAACCACATGTGAGGTTTAGACCCCTATTCTTCCCCTAAGGTCTGCTGTATAAAAGACTAGAAAAGGTACTTAAAAGTCAGAAAGCAATTTCTCTGACCCACTGGATACATCAGGCACTGTGCCAGATGGGAATAACAGAGAAGCACAAAATACGGACTTCCAATTCCACCCCCCAACTCCTCTACTCCCACCACACCCGATGCCAACTTTCTCAATAACCTTGAGCTCCAAGAAGTCAAAGACCTACATAAAAACCTTCCAGAACTCACAGCCATTCTGGCTGACCTATGCCAAATGCTTCAGGAAGAAAAGGCTAAAGGGCAAAGTCACCCGCTGCTAAGGAAACTACCTCTAAGTTAAACAACAGAGCTTAGACATGTATTGAACAAAAAGAAATGAGGCATCTGCTTCCCAATGTTTAAAGCAGTAGAGAATGGCAGGAAAGTGTCGTGGCATTCACAGAGCAGTTAGTGTTAAACTAGATTTCTGCCTCATTATCAATGTTTGAAAGTAAAAAGAAACACAGGCCGAAAGCTTTCTGACTCAGTTTCTGAGTCTTCATTCCCAGCTACTACAACTTATGTAAAGTGAAGGTTTCTTTAAGAGAATTCCAGCGAAACAGTAGATTGAAGACGCAAACCACTGGTAGGAAACAGTCTTTCACTGCTGACAAGACTTCCCGAAGGACCCACTGCACACCAGGTGACACACGGTGCAGAGTGTCTATGGCAGTCATCTCTTCCAAGCCAGGCTTGAAGGAAAATTCCTACCATCTCCTACTACTTTAATCTGGGATGGTTTAACAATAAGGAGCCTAACCATTCTTATGAAGAGAAGTACTTCCAACCTCACCCCAAAATGCTCACTTTCTTTGTATACACAGCGGAGACACACCCCTTGAAAACACTTGATGGTGACCACGACCTCTAGTTAAAAATCAGTGCCGAGAATATATCATTTTTGAAAATCTATTGCCCTGCCTTCTCAGGCTTGTTAAACCCATCTTTGTTAAGCACACACACAGGATTCACTTCAAAAGCATGGGAGCTGCACTTGTTGGAATTCAGCCGAAAGTGACTCTGTACTTACTACCTGGACCAGAATATGGAGGACAGACAAGTATGGTGGAGAAGGAAGCAAGATTCGTGACTGAAGACGGATGAAAACTTCATCTGCACTGATGCTCAGAACTGTACCAACATCAGATGAGGAACAAGTTCCTGGCACCATCATGCAAAACTCAGCAGTCTGTCTCCAGTACACCTTCTTGCTCTCCTGACAATGTCCTACATCTTCATCTGATGGAGTAAAAGAAAAGTCACCTCCTACATTAAGAGCTGAACTACATCCCAGTGCTAGGAATGGGTTGTATCATGTTGAGTCATTTGCCAAAAGGGGTTCCATAGACCTGACTCTAAACATCACAGGCTTTGCCAAGGCTACTGATGGTAAGGCCCTAGGGCTGAAGATGACACTTCTGTCATTAAACGTAGACAAACTGAGCTGGTACCCAACTAAAAGCTTGACCCCTACTGACCAGAATTCATTGTACAGTGAGTTACTCTGCACATTACCAGAGAAGACAAGTAACTATCAATATCACCCAGGTACAAACCCTGCCACCGATAACAGCAACCTGCCTACAAGATATACAAGTCCAATAGTGGCACCAATGTTGTAAGAGTAAAACTGCCTCTTTTTTAAAAAATTGTATTAAGACACACTGCACGAGATGGAATCCATACTTGATAGTGCTCAAGAGGCCAAGGACCTGAGACTAGATAGGTCATGGGCCCTAGGAGGAAATCTAGTGCTATATTTTACCAAAGCAGTGGTTTTTAACCTGTGGGTTTTGACTCCTTTGGGGGTTGAACAGAGGTCACCTAAAACCATTGGAAAACAAATATTAACATTAGGATTCACAGCAGTAGCAAAATTACAGACATGAAGTAGCAACGAAGATAATTGTATGGTTGGGGTCACCAGAACATGAGGGAACATGGAGGACCATGGTGAAAGGATGACGTAGTATAAGCAAAACATAAGCATCAATCCTGTATTACAAATATCTTAATATGATCACAGCATGTTAAATGCACTTGAAAATAAGACCCACTTTGACATACTGATACTTCCCTGAATTCTAAGAGAAAGTCATCTTGCACATACATGGTAGGAATGTCTTTTCCCTTATGGGCAGCTTTGGTAGTTTGACTTAGAAAGGCCCCCACAGGCTCATATATCTGAATGCTTGTTCCATAGTTGGTGAACTGCTTAGGTAAGATTATGAGGTGCAGCCTTGTTGGGGGAGGTGTGACACTGAAGAGGGGCTTTGAGGTTTCAAAAGCCCATATGGATGATTTCCAGTCAGACAGTCTGTCTCACTCTCTCTGTAACTAAGAAAAATAACTAAGTAACTATGATGGGGGCTAAGAAGAAAGTTAATTCAGAGCTAACTAAATATTCTGATACTAGAAAGAGGGGCACATGAAATGCCTTATCATAAGCATGGAAGGTAGGAAGAGGAGAGAAACCGCCCCCCACTTGTAGTCCCTCCCCAACAAAATGATAATCATCTTCCATATACCAGAAGCCGTGGAATTAACATTAAATAAACTTACAACTGGGCATTGTGGCTCATGGTTATAACCTCAGCACTAAGGTAACTGAGGTAGAAACCTTGGGCTTTCGGGCCAGCCTGTGGTGCACAGTGTAACCCAGTCTCAAGTCCAAAGCTGCTCATGACATACCACAAATTATATTTCAAGATGCAGAAGAAGGTGCTAAGGATAAAGCAGAAGTGTAAAGAAGTTGAAGTCATACTTTTCATTATTTTTCTTTTTTCTTCTTTTTGCTGCCTTTAGTTTACCCGCATAGATTACCATGAAAACCTGTCTCAAAACAGCTAAGTGAGCAAGCCACAGAAGCAAGGTGGCAGGGAGGCAACGCCCGGCCT
Source organism: Microtus ochrogaster (assembly GCF_000317375.1). Lineage (NCBI taxonomy): Eukaryota > Metazoa > Chordata > Mammalia > Rodentia > Cricetidae > Microtus > Microtus ochrogaster. Next base: position 28,648,677 of record NC_022016.1, read on the forward strand.
GAAGACTATTTGTTGTACAGCAGGATAAAGGGACAATTCAGGAAGTGGATGCATTTTTCTGGGCCCCCAAAATCTGCTATTATCTCATATACAAGTTTCAAAACGCTATAGCAAAGTTGTCTCTAGATTCGTTTGGAAATATAAGAGTTGTCTCTAGATTCGTTTGGAAATATAAGAGTGCTATGTGTGTAAAGTCCTGAGATAATAACTCTGTTATTTACCATTTTCTAAAAATAGAAATTTCTAGAAATAGGGATTTGAACAAAAAAGAGAGAACGCCACCACGCAATAAGTAGTGATGGTCTCCAAGTTCTCTTAAATTTGTACAGCACTGATAGTCTCCATAATCCCAGGTGGGGACAAGAGAAACGTATACTTTTCACTGCCTCTCATTAACTAAGAAGCCACAGCTAAAAATAAAAGCTGAAGAAACTCCAAGTTGAAGTTTTTATGGGGCACATTAAATTATTCTCTATCAACTGCAAATCTTTAAAGTTGCAGAATATTACTTTAAAGCTACTGACTTCCCCCCCACTTCCCCACAGAGTACATAGTAATTTTCCTTAAAGGGGGAAGGGCTTGTGCTTTCAAGCCAATCTACATGAGGAAAGGAAAGGATGGCTCCCACTGTAGAAAGCAAGGCTCCACTCCTACAAAACCACGTACATAATGGATGCATACTTTCTCTTCTTCCTAGGCCAGTTATAAACTGAGAAAGGACCAACACTGGCATTAAATACTGGTACGTGCCAATCATTTTACACCTGTTCACTAACCCGGCATGTGAGAGTTAAACACAGATCTAAAGACTACAGTGGGAAATGTACTAAAAAGAACTTGCTTGCTGTGTTCAATGTTCTCTTAAATGCAGGCACACATGCACGGCTGTCTCTTGGCACAGGACTGCCTTTAACATTCAAGATAAACTTCTAATCTAGTAAATACGAATCTGGCTTTCCACAAAGGAATACCTCCAACTTGATAAAGTTTATAAATATTATGTACTTATATGTCTCAGTACAATCACCTGCTCTTGCTATTTTTGGTCAACTTAATGTGCCCTTCTGTGTTAAATTCTACAATATGCACAGAGCAGAGGGTCAACTTTTGATTCACATTCATAGCTATGTTGTCCATGTGATGATTCTTATTACTTTCTTCATTAAGCATCATGGTTACAGAAGTAAATACACTGTGTATCAACCTAAAGCCAAAACAGTCACGTGTAACACAGGACAGTTTCCAAATATGGCCACTACTTGCAATGTTGTAAATATTTACAATATTTGCAATATTTCGAACCTAAGATGTTGAAGCTAGAGAGATGGCTCAATAATTAGGAGCAGTTACTGCTCCTGCAGTTCCTAGCATCCACGCAAAGATGCTAACTGGTCTCTTCAAGTACCTGTACTCTCCTGCACACACCCACACATATACAAAACTGAAAATTTAAATATTAAAGAATAAGACTGTTATTAGATCCATTTATATTAAAACAAAAGCTTTAAGGCTAGAATGTATAGCTCAATGCTAGAGAGACCATGTACCTAACATATGCAAGGCTCTTGTTTCAAACACTGGTAGCAAAAATAAACACTAAAATAAACTGGAGAAGTCAGTTCAATTCTTCATCAGTTAAGATTAGATGGTAAGATGGCTCAGTAGGCACTTGCTATAGTACCTGACAGTCTGAGGGCCAAGGACAACTGTAGGCAATTCCAAATCTATTTCTTAAGAGTTTTGCTGACCTCTGATGAATTTTAACCTTGGTAATTTCTCCTATCTGAAGTATAATTCATTCTTTTTTAAAAAAAAAAATATTTTTAAAGAAGTTAAGCAATGGATTAAAAAAAAAAACTCATAAAACTGGCAGGCTGGGTGTGGTGGTACAAGACTATAAGCCTGGCCCTCTGGAAGTAGGGCAGAAAAACGAAACCTTCAAGGCCAATCTAAACTGCAAAGCAAGCCTGAGCTACATGGTTAGATCCTAATGGGGAGAAAAAAAGAAAAGAAAATGAGGAAATAAAGATGGAAGGAAGGAAGGAAGGAAGGAAGGAAGGAAGGAAGGAAGGAAGGAAGGAAGGAAGGAAGTCAGTTACTACACAAAACAAGGTATTGCTACGGTGTGTGGTATACCCACACAAGTGCATACACACAAGTATATGAACTGTGCCTACAGATTAAGATGTATTTCCTTCACCTACTCAAAAGAACATTTTTTTTTTTTTTTTGGTTTTTTCGAGACAGGGTTTCTCTGTGGTTTTTGGAGCCTGTCCTGGAACTAGCTCTGTAGACCAGGCTGGTCTCGAACTCACAGAGATCCGCCTGCCTCTGCCTCCCGAGTGCTGGGATTAAAGGCGTGCGCCACCACCGCCCGGCTCAAAAGAACATTTTTACTTACTAGCAAGCAGACCATTTATCATCTATCAAATGCCATGTTCTGAGTACAAAATATTTAAGCCACTATAGCACACACCATCAATTACTTGAGGAAAAGAGTCTTTTACCATAAAAATATTCACATAGTAGCCAAATCAGAACACTTTATTACTAAACAGCTAACAGTGAGAGCCGGATGGTGTCTTAAGAAGCAGACCCAACAGACGCTATGTAAGAATTAAAAGATATAGTACATAGTGGACATTTTTGCTCAATTTAGTATAGTAGTTAACAGGGGGTCTCAGAAGGGTCAGCAAATTGTCAGTAAGCTGTGATTAATACTACATGCCTGGTACTCTTAAAGTCACTCAGGAGATTAGGCCGTTTTAGAGAGCTAAACCAAGAATTAAGATTAACTCTCGAGATAAACTAGTTTGAACCATCCCACGCTGAGGAAATGACTTCATACAGTCTGATGAAGCAATTATCTACAAGGCTGTCTAACCAACAAGATTTGGGAAACGAGCCTGGGCACAATAAGAATGCACACTAAAGATGGAGATGCCAAGATGTGGGTAGTGATGGCAACAGGGAGGCTGGGCCAGGCAGCCGGGAAAAACACAGAAGGAAGGCTAATTGTCCTGATGCTTTTGAATATCAGGCGCTTCTCTCTTTTTCTACCTCAACTGTTCACTGAACTCTCATGCCCTTTCTTATCTGAGAACTCAGCTGAGTTCCCAGATAGACTAAAATACTAATCGAGCCAAAGAAGGAAAGCACCCCTCATCTAGGCAGTCAAACTCAAAACTTCATTGTCAGAAAATACAGAGAAATCGTTCCACAGCTGTAAAAGGTAGCTGACCTTTGTTCTCTCAAGAAACAGACTTGCCCTTCTTCTAGTTGATTCATCGGGCATGATTACTTTTGTTTCATCTCTTAAACTATAGTTCAATAAAACAGAAATAGCTGGTAAACATGACATGAAATACTCAAAGTGCTAAGAAGAAAAAAACAGCAAGATCTTCGTTCCCAATATGGGACCTCTTAGAGTAACTACGTGCATGACAATGGCCCCTAAGCTGTAATACAGAGCACCCTTGATTCATACTTAAATGACAGATCACAGACCCTGGGAGATTCAGCTTCCAAATGGGCTTTAGTCACAGAAAAATTAGATTGCTGCAAATATCAAGATATTTGAAGAACTTAGACATCCTCATTTGATGCAATAGGCAAATCTCATAAGACAGAGGGCAACGTGCTGTGGAGTCAAGATGACTCAGACAAGGAGTCCCTACTTACTTTCTAGCAAAGAACAGAACACATAACTAGAACGACAACACAGGATGCAAGCTGGAGTGTGAAAGAGATGATGTCGGGGTGACATGGGGAAACCCATGATGACAGCTCCCAACAGACAGAACAAGTGCATGTGCAGAAGGCTATGTGCTGTGCAGGCACGGAGAGAAACAATTAATAAATGGGACCTCCTGAAACTGAGAAGCTTCTGTAAAGCAAAAGACACGGTCAACAAGACAAAATGGCAGCCTACAGAAT
>NC_022016.1:28653487-28720344 GCF_000317375.1 Microtus ochrogaster
AAAGGAAAAGAGAGTGTGTGTGTGTATGTATGTATATATATATATATATATATATATATATATATATATATATAATAAAAATTTAAAAAAAGAAAAGAAAAGGCTATGTGCTATGCAATGTCCAAAAAGGGTGGAGTCCACACGGATTTATTTATTAAATAATAATTGCCTATCATGTTTCAGACACTGGGTTGCACAAGTGCAAACATAAACAAGACAGGCGTGCAGGGAATGTTCTGGGAGACACAGGTATTAAACAAGCCAAAGGTCAATTTCTGTCTCCACTATGTTCCACGGCCATGAAGAAAACCAGGATGCTACAGAAATAATCATAAGAAGAAAGCCTCTCTGGAGAAGTGACATTTAAACTGAGACCTAACAAAGAGAAAAATCTTAGCTATACTTGGTCTCTGGGGACACTGCATGGTACCAACATGGGAAGGGGTGAGATGAACCATGAGCCCTGAGCAATCTGTTCCAAGATTGGCCACATGCAGTGTGTTAGTTCTATAGACAGAACTGTTGCGATTACAGAAAGTTAAACTAGGAAGCCTGAACACTATCCATGCCTGGCCACTCCTTTGCCCAAATGAGGGAAAGAAGCCTAGAGACTGGATCAGTGGCACTTAAGTAGGGGTAGGCAGAGGATAGTCCCAGGCTGTCACACTTATTACATCCAGCTGTCAATTAGCTTTTTAATCAGATAATTCACTTGAAAAGTTGGAGCTCAGGAAGTAGGTAAAGAGTAAGTAGCACTTAATATCTTCTGGCTAAATAAGCAGATTAGGTGCCAAGCAATTTACTAGATTGTACAAAAAACAATTTCCACACCGTTGAGGTAAAGTAAGAAATGTAGTAAGTTTTTTCACAAAAGAAAATATATTCAGTTTCTCTTCTGATGTCGCACACATCCTTTTGGGTATTGCACTAGCTAGGAAATCATGGAGAAAGTAGAGAGTGTGTCAAATTATTTTAAATGCTTTTCCTTAAAGAAATAGAATTGGCAAACATCCCAATGCCACTGTGGACAGTCACACTTTTGTGTCTCACTGTACCTGCCTGAGAGACAGAAGCATAGGAAACTGTTACTAAGAGCTGGGAATGAAGAAAGCCGGCAATGGGGTTTGCAGATGAACACTAAACACAGGAAGACAGGAATATGCTCCTATCTAACTGAACAACCACAAAATAAGAAGGCCCATGCATAGAATAAAATATGCTATAAATTTTTCATAAATTCTGTCCTAGGGGACCAGAAAACAGACTTAGGGTCTTTAAATTACAAATTGCCCTTAAAAATCAAATATTGTCAAACATTAACCTTTAATTGCATGTTTTCCCAAACCCTGCATTGTATTTTGCATGAGTAGTCAAAACAAGAGAGAAATTTCATGAAGCCACGGCCACTCATCCCCAGTGCTTCTTCTCCCCCAACTCCTATTCCCAGATACCAATCAGGTATAACACAGAGCACTAGAACTATTCAGCCAATGGCAAGCTTCTGAAGGCCTGGGTCAGCCTGTACACATGCATTTCTGAAGCACTGACCCAGCTGAACAATGGGTGCAAATAAAAGGCTACAGAGAAGAGAGATGCAAACAGTCCCAGAGTTTATAAGTCCTTGGAACAGGTGAGGAGACTGGGTCCCACTCTCTGAGGAGTAAGAATTCCAGACTTTAAGTGTGCCCTTGATGGCCACAGATGAGGTCACCCAAGATGCTGATTGATCAACTGGAAGCCCAACTGGCTGGTCCTCACTGATGCTGCACTCTATTTTAGACACCTACTGTCGCAAGCTCTGTGTTCTTGAGAGAGTTCTAAACCTTTCCAAGGACATCAGAAACTGTGTCTGTACCTGAGCATTTATCTCTGTTACTGAAGAAAAGTCACCTTCCAAAAGAACGCAGTCAAAGCCCATAGCGCACGTACTCTGAGAAAAAAAAAAGTAGTTTAACAACAAAATTGTATTATACATCAAGAAAGTCAAGGGGACTATGAGAAAATTAAAATCTTGATACCTCATTCTATCAAAACGATATAATCAGTCAAGACTTAACTGACACTGAGAGAAGCAATATAGTTTAGACTACTCCAGGCAAAAACCTCAGGTGAATACTGATTTCTTATAAGACAAGAATAACTTCTAAATGCACATGACCCCTGAGCTTTGGATGATGATGACATCCCAAAACTGGACTATCAAAAGAATAACAATGGATATTTTGAGAGACAATCTCTGTTACTGTGTTAAAAACAACAAACAAGCAAAAGCATACTTCCCTCAGGCACTGGTAGTACACCCTGCACTTGGGAGGTGGAGGTAGGTGAATCTCAGTGAGTTCAAGGCCAGCCTGATCTACAAAGTGAGTTCCAGGACAACCAGGACTGTTACACAGGGAAACCCTCTCTCGAAAAAAATAAAATAAAATATATATTAAAAAACACTTCTATAACAATCCACCTTCTAAAAATCAAAAGACAGCTGTTTGAACTGGAGTCAGTCGACACAATGTATCATTCGGAAGGTGACCCTGAGTCCATCAGAAGAGGGGAGAGGAAGAATTAGCCTGCAAAATAAACACAGGGCTAGATACTAAGACAAAAAATAAAACAACACCCCTAAGATGTTAACTATTAGAAGGGTGTATAAGAGACAATGTGCAGAGTTTTCACAACAGAGACTCTAGTGGGTGAAGACGGGAGACAGAGAGGGAAAGAGGGGAAAGAAGTTCAGGGGTACGTATTTTAGAAATCTAAGCCACTGAAATCCCCAAATGACACCCACATAACCCCTTCACCTTCCCATTCAAAAATGTTTAGAAACGATTTCTCTTATTCTCCTCAGAAGCTTTCTTTTTATGTCTAGTAGATTTTAAGAGATAAATTAGGTTTTTACTTCAGTATACAATAGACGAAAACACCACTAAGGCCCTTGAATCTGTAAATAAATTTTAACGAGAACGACACGTATTCAAATGTGGGTAAAGAATGATAGATGGGCAATATCAGAACACAAGGACATTTGGAAATGGAGACAATAGTGGATGGGGCAAGGCTCTTGGTGGTTTAAGCCAGGATGTATCAAGCAGTGTGCTAAGCCCCTTTAGAAAGCATTAGCCTCATTGGATACTAACAAGTGAATGAGATGGATTGCTTTAACCCTATTTTTCAAATGAAGAAATGGGCTTACAAAAGATTGATTTGCTCAGAACTGCAAAAGATTGCTTATTCAAACCTGTCAGAACCCAAGTTATATGTTCATTGTGCTATTATCAGCAAAGCAGTTATAATAAGCAGCGCCTATTTTATCCCAGAAAAAGTGAGTTAAAATCTCCCTTAAAGGACTGGATACTGTTATATACATTCAACCGTACTGCATGCAGTCAAGGATGAGAGCCACTGGGAAAAACCTTCATGGGTCATGTAAACCAAAGATTTAAACTAAGGACCGCGCAAGGCATCTGGCTCTGAGCACTACGCAAGACTGCAAGAGCATCACTGAGCCTGAGTGTGGTGACACATGCCTGGAACGCCAGTGTGGCATAGTTTTTTACTCTATTGGCTTTTTGAGGGGTCTACCACCAGCTCCCAAATAAATCACATGGAGACTTAGTCTAGGTTATGAATGCCTGGCCTTAGTTTCACTTGTTTCTTGACAGCTTTTAACTTAAATTATACCCACCACCTTTTGTCTTGGGGCTTTTTTCTTTCTTACTTCTGTAGGTCTTATTTTCCTTCTTACTCCGTGGCGGGCTGGCTGGGCTGGTGCCTAGTTTACTCCTCTCCTTGTTCTCTTGCTCCTTGTTCTCTGTTCTCCCAGATTTCTCCTTGTTTATACTCTCTGCCGGCTAGCGTGGCCTGGCCTCGCTCCTGCCTCGCTGTCGGCTGTTCAACTCTTTACTAGGACCACCAGATGTTTTAGAGGCCAGTAACACAGCTTTACAGAGTTAAACAAATGCAAAGTAAACAAAAGTCACACACCTGAAAACAATATTCCCCAACCCTCCAGCACTCAGCTCCTTACATGTACGATACCAGCACGGGCACAATACAACAAGAATCTGTCTCAAATATACAAACAAGCTCAACAAAACAAACTATCAGAAAAAAAGTTGCTGCAACAGAATTGAGAGCAAATGCAACACATATTTGACTACAAAGCTTGATTCAAAGCACTAATTAGGGGCTGGTAAGATGGCTTCAGTGGGTAAAACACTGTCATGGAAGCCTAATGAGTTTGGTCCCCAGAACTGATTTCGTAAAGGTTGTCCTCTGACCTCCACATATATGATGTGGTACACGTGTTGAGTGTGCATACAAATAAAAAAGCAGGAATTACAGAGGCAGCAAAAGTAGACTGGAATCAGCCCACTGGAGAGCAGAGTACAGGCTAGAGAACCTGCACTTTTAAGAGCACTATACAGTATGTACTGTAGGGACAAAGAGAGCATAAAATGGTCGTTAACTGATGTGACAAGTGGTATATAAATTATAGGGGGAAAAGGAAAAATTAACAGCTGACTACTCTAAAGCCAGCAGGTGGTGATGCAAACCAATGAGAGGGGAGAAGCCACGCAGGCCTTGAGGAGCAAGCAAATGCGGAACAGCGGTCACAACCACGGCTCAGGTGTGCGGTGGTGCTGTCATCTTATTTAGTAACCAGAAGGAGAAAAAAAAATGAAACAATCCACATAAAACATACAAAGAGCTTCTATATTATAACAGAGCACAATATAAGAAAAGAGCCCCCTAATTTTTTTCAGCTTACAATTTGAGCCCTGGTGGGTCTATGGGTTCAGCAATTGTAGAAGCGCAGCCTGGTTCCAATCGGTTTCTTGGTGTAGCAGCTTAGTCCAGTGTCAGATGAAAGATGCAGCCATATGAAACAGAAAGGCTCCCTAAAAGGTCACTTGGAACATACTTTACCACAACCAAAACCATCATCTCATAAAGACTTTCTCTGCAGAGCTCTGGCTGTCATGGAACTTGCCATATTGACCAGGCTAGTCTTGAACTCACAGAGACCTGTGCCTTCTACTGAAATTAAAGACATTCACCAGCATGCCCAGCTGAAGTTGTTCCTTTAACCCTCTTTTGGGTGCACAGATGCTGTACTCTGAGGTCAAAGGTACAACATTGCTAGAGCACATGTTCTAATGCCAGAAAACAGTTCCCTCAAGGGAACTTCTATAACACCTAACACATCTACAGCCCATTGACAGACACAAATGGCAGCTGCAGATCAGGGTTTTCCAAAGTCTTTCTGCAAAGGACACACTTTCCCCCGACAACACTCTTTGGCTAGAGAAGTGTTCTGAATGATGTCATGGATCCAGTTTCTGCTTACTTGTTTGGGACAGGAAACAAATAGATCTCACAGAGATAAGGAACGCCAGTCCAAATCACTGAGGGGTTCTTTAAATAAGCTTCTGAGGCTCTAAAGGGGAAGGAAGAAAGATGGACGCAAAAAAATCCAGAAACACAAGTTTGGATAAAAGGACAGGGGGTATTTTTGCCAAGCCATCTGAATCATTCTCAGGGACCCACACATGTCTATATGCCTAGCAGGTAAAACAAGAATACTTTCTGCACTTTGGAAAGGATTCTCTGCTTAAGATTAATTAAAGGCACATCAGCAGCTCTGGGAATTCACTTTGAGCCAAAAGGAGGTCACACTAAAACATGACTGACGGAACTGGAATGAAATGTGTTATCTCACCTCACAAACAACCTATGGACTCGTTTTTTATTAAAAAAAAAAAGGGGGGGGGAAGGCTGCCAGTCCCACTGCTGTACCTCAGAAGAAGAAAGGACATTCTTAAAGGAACAGGCAAGCAGCCATTAACTAGGTTGGGACCAATAACTATAAACTAATTAGCTATCAAAAGTGGACGGGAGCCAGTGGTATGGTTTTGTGTTTTAAAAAGAGTGTTTTAGATACAAGGATCCCACTGCTGGCTTCCCCTTCAGTTTGAAAACCAGAGCCCTATTAATGGAGTCATGTTCTCAGATACATGATCTAGGTAACACTGAGCAAAATAACACAAAACACTCTACCCTTGCGTGTCAGCATTTCCAACATAAACATCACAGGTTCCATGCCCAGCCCCTCAGCAAGGCAGACACCTGAAGACATTCTGTAAAAACACTGCCAAGCCCCTCTTCCCACCTGTGACAAAGCATGGTGCCTTTTAACAGTGTGTTCTGTTTAAATGGCTGTTAAAGTGTGGGCACACTAACTTTCAAAGACGCTTCTAGCAAGAGGTCACACTGTAAAATCAAGAGAGTTAAAGTAATCAATTATATATCAACTGTCAAAACCCAATTCTAAATGGCAGAGTTGGTCAGAAACAGTTTTACACACTGAAAAACAAACCAACCAACCAACCAACAAAAAAACCACCAGCGGGTTGGAAATGCCCAACTGTTGGGTGGAAGTGGAAAGCCCTGAGCAACTGTGAACATTCAAAAGCATTTGTCTTTGAGCCCGAAAGAAAGATCAGAGACCAGAAGCAAGGGAAGCAGGCTTGTTTCTCTTCATTTCTAGAAGAATTAAAATATCCGTATTTAGATGAACTGTATTTTGCAAAATTCCTATGCAGAAGCCTTGGGCTCCAAGCTGATTATATATGTGCAGACACTTTAAAAAGAACAGGGTAATTATGTTAGGTCACACAAAAGAGGCAAGAGGAGACCCCAGACGCTGTTTTACACACACAACACACAGGGGACACGGCGAGAAGACAGCCTCTACTCAGTACCAGTGCCCGGCACTTGATTTCGGACTTCCACCCTCTACAACTATAATCCGATGAAGTTTTTATGGTTTAACTAACCTAACCATTGGTATTCCGTTATGGAAGCCCAAGCTGACGAATAGATCCCCCAAACCAATCCTCTCTCAGTTGCTTTTTGCTTTCCGCTGACTCTGCATTGAGTCAGCCCCTAACCCTTTACCCACTCCTCATTCCAGTGTATATGTAGTACCTATCTCTCAATATCTCCACAAACGTCTCATGTTGTCATTACTTAAAAGCACTAGTGGTACACATGTATGTATATACATTCAAGGGCTTTTTCAATATTTTAAAGCTTTCTTAAATGTATATGTCTGTGTATAAGCATGTGTACCACAGAATGCCTGGCACCTGTGGAGGCCAGAAGAGGTCATTGGATCACCTGGAATTTGAGTTACAGATGATGTGGGCCATCATGCGGGTACTGAGAATCAAACCTGGGTCTTCTAGAAAAGTAGCTGAACCATCTTTCCAGTCACAAGGGGCTTTTCTTTCCTATGGTGCCTACCCTAGTATTTTCCTCCCAACGTCTCATACACAAACCCTCAACAGGTCAAAATGGCCCATAGCCATCCTACTGACACCCCTTGATTTTCTTCCTCCCTTGCTCCTATCCTCCTTGGCACATGACTTAGACTGACCACTCTGCTTACTTCCTTCATGCGTGGTGGATGAAAAAACGGTGTTCCTGGGGAGGGTTACGCTATGACAAGGGGCCATGGCAAACTGCCCAAGTGCTTCTCTGTGCACTGGTGACTTTATTCAAATAAAGCTCTGCTCGGACCAAATCACACTGCCCCACGCTTACAGACGAGCAGAAACCATGAGTCGTCTGGTATGAAAGAACTTATACAATACCTTAGAAGTCATGGCATATCCATGAGTTCTGAGAGGAGGGAGGAGAAAAGCCACGAGGGTTTGGCTGACTTTTGAAAAAAGACCACATGCTATACCTTATACCTTATACCTTATACCTTAGGGCAAAGAATGTCAACTTAAGTCGGCACAGAAAATTTTCACAGAAAACTGGAGGGATGTGACCTTAATCAAATGCAAAGGACTTCACAGGCTTTTGTCATCCCCTAAGCCCATCCTAAATTCTGCATACTGTTTGGAGCCCATGAGAGGAACCCACAGCTTTGATCCCCAAACTCCGCTTTCTTCCCAAACCTATCACCTCAATCCCAGCAATAAAACTTTCAACTGACAGAGTCTCTGATTTTTCCAATGTCCAACTATTCCTTCCCCATCAGTCCTACAAAGAATGAAACAGCAAGCCTCTCCTACCCTCCTTTTACGAGACAGTAACTGAATTCATAACCTACACTGGGTTCCTATTGACTTCCATCACATGTCAGCAAGACACAGTAAGACACCAATAAAACCCTACACCGGACCCTACATATTTACACCATGTGGTAGCAAGACACAGTAGGACACAATTGCTTTCAGCAAGCAACACCTGGCTCTCAGTTTTACACGCTGACAAAACAGCCTTGACCCACCCTCTGGACATTGCTTCAAACTTTTATAAATGCTTTCTTCAGCTGACATCTTCTCCCTATTAGTTCCTATGCATACTCACACCCACCATTCAAACAAGTACTCCAAGAGGTCTTTCCATGCACTGTGACAGCTAGACACTGGTAAGATACTGCCAATGACTTCACTTCCGTGATAGTGTCTACGTAGAGACAGGTATACAGGGGTTGAATTCTAGAAGAGTCTTAACTCCGACCAAAATAAAAACGTACTCTCATCAGTAGCACCCAGTGGTAGACCAAGGTCCACAGAGAATAGCCAAAAGTATGGAAGTTGTCTGATGTATGTATCTCATCTACTGGAAATATGACAGGATAGACGATGATAACTAGCAGATCTACATCAGGGCCCAGAATCTGGCACAAGCCGATAGATAACATTCAGAGACTTCAGTGACTATTTCCTGGAACATTAAGTGCCCAAGAGGGCTGGGCCATCAGCTTCCCATCAAGAGGGGGAAAGAACCACCCACTTCTATGACAGATTGATTGCTAAACACATGTACAGCAGGCCTTGAGGGAGAAAAGGCAAGCTGTCCTGCCAGAGTTCCTAAAAGCTTCTGAGGACCGTGATTTTTAGGGGGTAAAAAGATGGATTCTAATGCACACTAGATAGCCCTTTTTCCTCAAACTTAAGGCTGAATAATGTGCTTTCAGTCTGAAAATTTCCTAGAATTCTAAAATATCAGCCACCTTTAAATAAGAACATTAGTCATAAAAGAGTAATTACTAAAATTGCAAAAAAAAAGCGTGTATGGGCAAAGTCTACTGTTCAAGAAAATAATTTTTAAATCAATGCAGTTAAACACAATGTAATCTTGTCAGAGCCGATATACCACACTACCTACTCCCTCCCTCACATCTAGGAAGCAGCCCTGACCAATGGTGGCGTTAACCTTCTCGTCAGTCATTTCAATGACAAACAGAGAGCAGGGCTGTGTTTGGTCAGTGTACACAGCTCCAAAGATTAATACTTCTCTTAACCACATCTCCCTGTTTTACATAGAAATACACACACAACTATGCATGCTTGTTACAAATCAAGTATCAAACTGCCGGAATAAAACTGCTATGTTTAGATTCTAAGTCATTTCTAAGCAGTATGTTGAAAGCCAACAATGAAAACCACCACCCCTGTGGTCATCATTGACATGTATTAAGTGGGTCGTTTCTTTAAATTTTATAGAAATGTTTTCTAAGAGCACAAAATCCTGACAATTGTAAGAAGAAAAGTGTTTTAAGAACTGGAAATAAAACAAGCAGAATCATTAATTATCTCATAAAATAGCTCTAAAAAGACCAAGAGAGTCTTGCAAAAGACAGTACAGCTTGCAGCCAAGATGAAACTAAGTTTTTGGATTAAACAAAATTTAAAATCTCTAGATTCCTCCTGCTGAAGAATATTCCTTTTTTCATTACAAACCTGAGAAAAACAAGGCATTTAATAGCAATGTGTTTTCTCCCAGAAAGTTGATTTATTGCTATTTAGTGTTTCCAAGAAAGTATTTCCAAGAGTTGAGTGATCGTTTCAATATCGACTCCTCTTCACAGCCTGCTCTGTGGTGTTACCACCTCCTTACAAACTGGGGAAACACCGAAAAGGACGCATAAATGACTTCCTTCATTTCAACATGCCCCCCCCACACACACACACCAGACTTTGGAGTATCACACAAAAGCAAAGTACCTATTTATTTCTCAGATTCTCTACCACGCCTCATTTTAAAGGGCACCAAAACTGAAGAGTAAATCAACCCAGCAAAGGAAGGAAGGAGATACCCAAAAGCCAAACATCAAATGACAAATGTCCTACGTTCTACTCTTAAACACAGGATTACAGCGTTGATCAAGGCCATCAGTAACTATGCTTCCACCCAGGGCTTTCACTAGCATATTTCAGTTCCTGCTATTTACAAACATGGATGCTTATTCCATATAAAAGCTCTTAGTTCCAATAAGCTCTGGGTAACTTGCTACCTCCATTTGAAAAGCCTCTTCCTCACAATTACCATCCATTTGAAGAGTGATTTGACCCACACTCCGTCCTTTGAGACATTACATAAAAGGACTCTCACCTACTCAAAAATCAATCTTTTCAATTAGATGAAAACTTAATGAAAGCTGAGATCATCCTGATGAAAGCAAAGTACTGCCAAAAGGCAAAAGCAGCTTCATACTCTAACGGTAAACCCACAAAGTTGCCAGATTACGATTCTGCTGCTCAGTCACTGTGGCTTACAGATGTGTGAATACTACAGGCAGGCAGTGACTTGCCATAAGGGACCCAGGGTGCCCCGATACTGACAATATCGAATAAATACCAACAGAATTGGTTACCTACACAGAAGCTATTTATCTTAGCCCTGTAACTGAGCCTCTCTACAGCAGAGTCCTATCCCAAGCACACAAGGGAGAGTCTAGCACACATGCCTGTGCCTTTAGTATAGAGTACATAACAGACCAACCCAGTACCCATGATCATGGGATTCAAAAATGAATTTTGGCTAACTTATCTCACATCCACTTTAACAGCAACTGCCACATGGTCAAAGGTATGAAGTCAATGGAGAGGTGGCTGGTGATAGGGACAAAAGTCTGTAAAGCTGGTTGATGTCCACTCCAACCCACAAATAGGACGTGGTACCAATTTAGCCAAGTGGAAACGAACTGAATTACCCTCAACTTTATCCTTCAATATTCTGATGTGTACAACAGCTTCCATCTGCCCAGGCAAGTCCTGAGCAGCTAACAATAGGAACAAAAGGACTAAGAATATTCAACAAAAATGAACCAAAATCCAGAATGGAATCTACTTTTCATTTAATGCCGAAAAGTGAACTTAAATCTCTTTGCTAGAAAAAACAAATCATAAATGTTTTCCAAAAATAGCAACAAGAAAGAATTAATAAAAACTATTTTTTGCCGGGTGGTGATGTCCCAAACCACATGCCTGTAGTCCCAGCACTCAGGAGGAGGAGGAGGAGGCAGGGGACCTCTGTGAGTTTGAGGCCAGCCTGGTCTACAAATCAAGTTCTAGGACAGCCAACGCTGTTACACAAAGAAATCCTGTCTTGCAAAAACAATAAAAATAACCATTTTCTAAAACTTCTTAGGTCATAAGCCATAATTATCCCATAAATAAATGTATGCTCACTAGGAGCAGTAAAATAAACACAACCACACACAGCAATGTCATTGATTACAAAACACAACACACACTTATATGATCCTCAAAAACTACTGGGAATTTAAAATGTGAGGCTGGAAGGATAGCTTAGGTATTAAAAACAATTGCTGGTCTTCCAGAGAACCTGAGTTCCTAGCACCCACAACTACCTATGCCTCCAGCCCTAGGGGATCCAATGCCCTCTTCTGGCCTCCACAAGTACTAAACTCATGTACACAAAGACTCTCTCACACACAATCATAATTTTAAAAAATATTCTAAATGAAAACAGGGCACTGGAATGAGTAAGGAGAGCTTGATAATGACAAAGTAAGAGGTAGAGACAGAGAAGACAGGAAAAAAAATCACAAGTTAGGGCTGGCACAACGAAAAACTAGACTGATCACAAAGCATGCGGTAAAAACTGATTGGCTTACTAAAGGGAAATTATTTAGCTAGTTCATAAACTATTGTGTCTAATCAAAAATTGGGGAACTGTGAATGCCTGCAAGTGCTTGAAATTGCTCTGCCGGCAACAGGGAGCCGCTGAAAGCTTCAGGCAAGGAGGGTGAGCAAGCAGCCTGTGTCTCCTGTAATTACTGCAAGGTCGTATTTGTCTTAGGAGATAACTCATAAGTCTAGTGCCCAAAGCTACAAAAGCACAATAGTCCTAATTAATCTACAATTAAACTACAGTACTGGGGCAGAGAAAATTCTAGACAAGTGCCAAGCTGGTACAACACCAGAACTCAACAGGACTCATGCATCCTGGCTCTAGCTCCATCATGACTGCACCTTTAGACTGGTAATGCAGGCTCCCATGCTGCAGGCAGCTGCTCATCTGCACATGGGAAAATATCTGTAAGGGAGGGAGTGCATGCAGGCAGGTTGCTTAGGATGAAAATATTTAGGACAGACTTTGACTCCATTCTCAAATTCTCTGGCACAATGAAAAAGCCTTCAAATAATGCTGACGCCAGCACTTTCACCCCATAGCAGTGACAGCAAGTGAATGGCACTGGGGTATTTTGAATAAAGCAAATTCCGTTGGTACAGGGGTCTCTGTAAGGAAGCCCTGTGTAGGAAGCAAGGTGAGGAGTCACATTTTCCTGCTTCTACCCTTCCCCAACCACAAGCTGAAAGCTACCCACCTAGATGAGCACTTTCTCATTCAGCCTTGCCCATTTTTCCTCCCTCGATGGCTTAAAATGGTTCCCAGGCACACATATAATTAAAATTCATTATCTTAAAATGCTGCTTTAGGAAACCCGGCAATCAAATCTAATATCACCCGTTTTTATAGATAGATATAATTACAACCTAATAGGCGTCATTTAATCAAGATTTAACAATTAGATTCTTAATCCAAGACTTGATCATTTTCTTCCTTATCAGTGCACAAAATTTTCTCCCAGGTGGTGGTCACATAAAGTGAAGAGCAGAAAAACTAATAAATCCTTATCATAATAGCCTTCCTAAAGTGCTAATTATTACCCAATTATGACAGGCATAACCTGAGCATGCAGAGCCTAACAAAACCTAATGTGATCTTATTCACAGCACTTTTTTTTATTATAATATTCAACTTGGGTCTCCAAACAACTATCCATCACTGAAACAAAAGGCATGGAGGGAGGGATCTCCCACAGCCGCCTTCCAAATGAGAAAGTAAGATGAGTGTATCAACACCTCAGGCTCCATCATCAAAGTCAGATCCTTAAGTTGAAAATGCAGCCCTGAGGGTTATCTTCCCGGTTCCAGCCAGAGAGAAAAGAACCCTAAGCAGTGAGTACCCTCCAAGACAATGGGAGTCAACACCACACCTGGAGCCCAAGCATCCTGTACACATCAACATAGCAAGCAGTTCCACCCATGGGTGAGGAGACATGGAAGAATTTTCACGGCCTGTATTTTCAAGTCTGATTACCACATCTCCCCTCTCACGTCTAATTACAATATCTATCCCCACTTGCAGCTAAATAAGATTAATTCTTAGTCACTGATCCTTAATAGGAAGGCTGGCTACTCCCAGCAGCCAACACTCTTCTTCTTTGAAAGAGATGAGGCTCACTAATTAGTGCAGCCTTTGAGAGCCTTTAAATTGCCTTACCACACCCAAGTCCCTTCCGGCCAGACCAAGAGTCTTTACAGGCATAAAACACCAAACAAGATGCACACAGCTGGGGGGTGGAAGAACTATTAACCATTAGAAAGCCCTGAAACATCTCTTACCCTTGAAAAGAAAAAAGTTCAGCCTTGTTATTTTTCTCAGTCTGTTTTTTTCCTTCCCCGAAAGTTATGAGACGTCTCCTAGCAAGTGGAAACTACGTCCTTGCTTTTAAAACGTGATTGTCCCAGGGCTCTGTGGATGCAGAAGCAGACATATTACATAAATTAAGTTCTTGAAGCTAATGATGTCTCCTGATATAACTAATCTCATTTAAGAACTGTATGTTCAGTCTTCTAGAACATTCTAATTCAGGAATGAGGAAAGGTAGCATTACCTCCGAGAGTCTCTGCCCAGTGGTTCTCAATCTTCCTGATGCTGTGGCCCTTAGTACAGTTCCTCCTGTATTCGCAACCATAAAATAGTTTTCACTGCTATTTCGTAACAGTAATTTTGCTACTGTTATGAATCACAACGTAAATATCTGATATGTGACCCCTGTGAAAGAGTCCTTTGATCCCTGAGGGGTCACGATCTGCAGGTGGAGACCTGCTGCTACACAGCCTATTCATCTTCAAGGTAATGACCGCAATAGACCCTCAGGCTAGGCAGGGCTGAGACACCAGGGCTCATACTATAGCCCAAACTGGCCTCAAATTCAAAACCTTCCTGTTGGTATCACCAGAGTACGAGGATTATAGGAAGTGTGACACCATGTTCATACCCACAAGTCTCTGGTTTACTTTAATTACAGTTAAAATGAAAACTTTAAAAAACCCTTCAAATGGCATGGATCATTCATTGTTGCCAACGCTCAGCTTCAGTATCAGAGGTAGCAACTACTTTAGAATGTTTGATCTCAGTGAAGGAACTACTGGTATGGAATCATCCTCAGCAATAATAAAATTCTAAAAAGTTAGAGAAGTCAGATTTCACACTAAACATTTAAAACTAAATCTACTTTGGGAAGGATAGGAGGTTTGAAATTTTTATTCAAATACTGACTTTCCGTCTTTCTTTATTCAATATGGTGCCTTCCGGGACAATAAAAACAGTCTGTAAATCTCAGGTGCTCCCGCTGTCGCTCATCAAACAGACGCCTTGTGAAGGCACTGTCACCCTCTTCCTGTTCTCCTGAAGAGCCCTGCATGCAGCCTTTTCCTACCAAAAGCACACTCAGTAACAATGACCCTCACAGAGGACCCAATAGAGAACTACAAGTCCACCCTAAACACTGGAACTCCTTCCTTCAGTCTCTCCTCCTCTCCGTTTAGAGCTATGGGGCAGCTTCAACGGCTCTCCAGACTTCATTTCTCAAAACAGCTCTTTGCCTTTAAAACACAACTCAGGAACCCCTTAAGTGTTAAATATAAAATCCCGAAATGGGTGTTGGAGAGATGGAGCAGTGGAAAAGTGCTTGCAATACAAGTAAGGGGACCTGAGTTTAATCCCCAGCACCCCTGAAAAAAGCTGGCAGTAGTGGCACACACACCTGTAGTCCTAGCTCTGGTGAGGACCCCTGGTGCTCCTTGGCCAGCCTAGCCTCGTCAGAGAGCCAGGGTCCAGCTAGACACCTTGTTTCAAAAGATGAACCGCTCCTGAGGAATCACAGCTAAGACTGACCTCAGGTTTCTGCATATATATGCATACGTATACACAAAACAAAAGAAATGTAAAATAGAGTCAAGGAAGATGAGGCCAGAGGTAAAAGCCATTTGCCATGCAAGTCTGGAGGCCCGAGTTCAATCCTGAACCCATGTGTGAATGGTGGATGGGTGAGGAAGGAAGGGAGAGAACCCACTCCACAGTCATCCTCTGACCTCCACACATCATAGCAAAAACATCACACACACACACACAACAGCACTCATGGAAATAATCTCAAATTTAATATTTTTAAAAAAAATAACAACTCAGAGATGTCTCATTTGTTTTAGACGTTTTCAGTTTAAAGATTTCATTTTCACAGCTATAAGGGAAAAATACAAGTAGGAATATTTGTTATCGTGAATTTCGTATTTTGAAGAAAGTTTTACTGCCATGCATTCCATAAATATTAAGAAACTATCTGACTATAAAAATCTGTCTTTGCCTTCAGAGTTTTGAAAGTGGTAAACAACCAACAATCTGTAACTCTGGGCTGTGGGTAATTCTCCCCGCCACCCACCTGCCTAGCAAAGGTATCCTCACTAAGAATCTTCAGTTTTAAATAGAAATCAACATTATTAGGAGTTCTGGATGCTACTGTGACTGATACTTCCTGATCTGGTTCCCACACATAAAGGTGTTAATACTTAACACAATGTTTAGACTCTAAGCCAATTCAAATCCAGAAAATGTCTACACCAGTACACTTGTGACAAGCGGAAGAAATTAATTCAATCAGAACATTAAAAATTGAAGCCCAGACGGAGAAACAAGGACAGGGCATCCCTGGCCACCAGCCCTCTCTGCTTTAAAAGAAAGATTTGCGGGGGACATTTTCGTCTCCCAACAATCAGGAATTGGCATCTATCTGAAAACAAGAGTTCTGATGACTGACACTTCACTTCCCTCTTCCTTTCCCACCTAATCCCATGACTAATGGGGGGTGAGTATGGCTTTTTTTTCAAAGTGCAGGCCTGCTCAACAACCGACAAAGGAGATCCGGATTCTATACACACCCACGTACCATTTAGTCAATTTCTATTTAAGAAACAAAATAGGACAATGAAACCAATATAGGAAAAAAGAAAATGCTTAGGTGAACTACTCCAAGGTGCATTTTTAGCTCATGTGACCTTCCAACGTGCTCCTTGTATGTGTAAGCCAATGTGTGGGCATGTGTGTATTTATAGAAAGAAAGTGTTAGGAGCGCTATAAAAAATGTGCATAAATCGCAGAACGTTCACACTTTAAGATTAGCCCACAGTCTCAATGTTTAGGTAAGGAAGGCAATACCTAAGATTTGGACCAATGTAAAACCTGCCAGTGGCAGAACCAAACCACAGTGCTCTCACCTGCAACCACTCCGATTCCATGCTGACACACACCCCAGCCCCTGCTGGAGAGCCACACGGAGCCTTGAGGATGCCCAGGAAGCACTCCACACAGCTCCATCTCCAACCCATGCCATATTCCTAAACTTCCTCCTCGGAGAGATGACTTGTAGGGTCAGGTGAGTCTGGCCTTACTTCTTCCAAGAAGCCGTTAGTCTAACCCAATCGTGTTCCAAATACTGTTCAGAAACCCCTCCTTGGGGTTCCCAAGTTTATAGAGTTTTGAGGGATAAGGAACTAGTAGTGGTGGCAGTTTTTGAAAGACAGTCTCACTTTATGGACCTGGCTGACCTCCAACTCTTCTTCCCAAGCGTTGGGACTAAGATGTACACCACTGTTCCCAGCCCGCCTGTCATTTTTCCCCAGGCATTGGGACTAAGATATACACTACTGTGCCCAGTCTGCCTGTGTCATTTGTAATAGATCCAGGAAACAGAACAAAGTCATCTTCTCTCATAAATGTGAAGCGGAGCTTCCTGAAGGTTCTAGATGTGTGACCTTTGCTTCGGCACTCAGTCTGCTGCCAGAGGAGGATAAAGTTGAATTCTAATAAGTCCAAAGTTAAATGGGTTTAAAAAAGGCAAAATTGTGCTATCCTTATCACTTGTCATAGGAAAGAAAAAATATACATATTCCCTTATTTTAAAAATCTTTGTCAATACCTACTGAACTTATTTTTTTCCTAGGTAAATATTTTTTAAACTTTCTCTTCTTAATTACCAATATAGTAAGTATTTGCCAATAAAACCTGCATAAGCAGAGGGTCCCTAATGGTCCTACATAAATTAAGTATATTAAAAGAGCCTGTGGCTTGCCAATCTTTGCCTAACTTGTCGCCAAATACTTCGTTGTGAATTCCTTTAACACACATAAACCTTAGACTGCTAACTGTTGCTTTCCTGAGCAGCTAATTAACTTACAAGCAAAAATAAAAAGTAAAACCCAGCCTAATCGCATCAACTTCTTTGATCAAGAAAAGCAAAAGACATTACAAAAACCATCACAAATGTTTCATGCTCTAACACGGGTTACAGGAAATGCCAGGGTGTTGCACGGGTCTCTGCTAAATGCAAACTGCTAAGCACTTCATGCTCATTTGGTGGATCCCAAGGTCACACTCAGTTGTCTTCCACTCCTATTCTGTGTAGAGACTTCCAGTACATTCCCGTTTCTTCTGCTTTCCTCACCCCAGCCATCCTACAGCACTCTCTCCAGTGTGGGTCCCTCAAGCAAGAAATCTATCTGGATTACAAGGCCTTCTAAGAATCAAAAGTGTGTGGTGGTGCACGCCCATGTCAGCTAGGACTGCAGTGAGATCCTGACTTTTAAAAAAAAAGAAAAAAAAAGTAAGGACCAGTACTATGGATGGCTCAATAATTAACAGCATTGGCTGCTCTTCACGAGGAACCAGATGGGATTCTCAGCACCTACAAGATAGCTCACACAAAGGTCTGTTAACTTCAGTCCAAGGGGATCTGACTTCCTCTACTGGCCTCCTTGGACACTACACCAATGTGGTGCACAGACACATTCTGGCAAACACTCACATACATAAGACTAAAAATAAAATCTCGAAAGAACGCTTTTTAAAAAAAATCAAATGTTTAAGTATGTCAGAGGTGCATCATGCTTAATCTTTACAATGAAATAAAACTCCATTTACATAAGTATGCCTCCCAGAAGCACCACTCCCATCCGCCAGTTCTCAAGAGCCTTTTCCCAACTATTGTAGTAGCTATCTTTAAAGTCCCGCCCATCACCACTCCCTGTCTAGACTCAGCAACATCCACACCCTACTTCTTCTGCACTTCCAAACCTGGACCAACACCAGGTTGACAAATGGCACTGAGCACTAAGTCTAAACAAAGGGGAAAACAAAAGTCAATGATCTGTTGACTGCCCTGTACAAGACAAGGAAAATCACCTTCTGAAATAATTAACAATTCCATTTTACCCATTAAGGAATATGTATTTGATACAAAATACCCAATTACAAAATTAAATAAAAGAATTTAACTCTATAACTCTTCTAACCAGTACCTGAGATAAGAGTTTTTGGAACAATTTGAACAAATAAGCATACATCAGAAAAAAAAACCACTTGAACATGCAGACATTGATCTTCCTCAAAGCCTGAACCCCTGATTTTTACAATATTACCTCAGAATACAACAAAGATAAGTCCTAATTAACTCAGCTCTAAAACTGTGTTTTGCTATCCCAAACAATTCTCATGATAAAAATATCTTATACAAAAGAATAAAAATATACAAATAAGCTATCATTATATCAGTCAGTAATGATGCTTTTTGCTGTTGTTTTGTTTGGAAGGTTTTTTCTTTTTGCTGTTGTTTCTTTGTTTATATCTCTGTTGTTGTTTTTTGTTTTGTTTTGTTTTTTGAGACAAGGTCTCACTTTCTAGTCCTGGAAACTCACTAGAAAGGCCTCAAACTAAGGGCGATTCACCAGGATCAGCCTTGGAGTGCTGGGACTGAAGCATCACACCCAGCTTGGTGCATTTTTAAATTATAGGTATTGCTACCAAAACATAAAAAAAATGTATCAATAAACAGTCTTCTCAAGCATCAACCCACATTTTGAAAAATGAAGTCATGTAGGAAGACCAAGGAAAGGGAGTTCTGAATAAGGAAGGGCAGTATACAGAAGCATCCCTGAAGCCACACTGGCTATTCCTAAGTCATCAGGCAACATGAGACACTCAGCATCGGTTGTCAAGGTGTAAAGCAGTCAACATTGTGGGTGTAGCCCAGCTAGCTACGACAATCTCTCTCCCATGGCCTTGAACTTTCTGAAGTAAGACTCGCACACACTTTAAGTAGGAAGACAGACTGAGTATTCTTCTGGGCTTCCCCAGGAGGGGAGTAAACAAATGCTAAGTTGAACTGCTGTCCTATGAAGTCAAGGCTCTGAGAAAAATGACAAAATCTCCACTTGGAATTTTAAAACAGAAATTAAAATGAGACGGGAGATGATCACATAATTGGAAAACTTAAAAAAACAATTAGAAAATTGTTTTGTTTAAAAAAAGTTTTCTGGGCATTCAGAGACTTCCTGGGTTTAAGACAAACCATGTGTGAAAAGAAAAAAAAAAAAATCTAGCTAAATCTCTACAAGCAAGGGCCAAAACGCCCTGGTGGCTACTAATTAATAGAAAGTCACAAACATCTCGTTCAAGTTTGCAGTTTGCGAGCGTGGATGTTAACAGGAGATATGATTTGCTAAGCTAAATAAAAGCCTTCATTAACAGGAAGTGACAAGATCACAACCCTGCAGCTGATAAACTGCCAACATACCAGAGGTATCTGAGGCAGGGCTGCCCATGTAACAGATTACAGCTCTAAAACGAACTGCTTTAGAAACACACTGTTCTATATGACAGGGCAGTCGTACAACATACCAGATGGTGCTGCTCCTATGTGGACAGTGTCTGTGCACATGTGTGTGCCTGAGTGTACACCACAATGCAGCCTGGCCCGCCACCTCAGACCCTGACTCCATGCAGACTCAGTGCTGTTCAGAAAACAGCCCTTCTTCCGACAGCCAGAGAGGTTCACAGGGCTGTATTAAATGGTTGGCCTAGGGGTCATCCCTGGAGCCTGCTCCATATTCCTGCCAAACACAGCCTCTCCGGTCCAACCCTGGAGCAGCTGATCTTTTTTAATATAGCATAGTTGGAAGCTGGATAAGCCAGTCATGGATTCACGTAAAAGGGCAAAGTTCCGAAGCTCGCGCAGAAGCATCATCACATGAGCTCTCTCTCTGGTGGGTCAAGGTAAACTGTTAACGCCAGCTAGAAGACTACAAGTGGAGAGAGTATAGCTTCAATGATTCCCAGGGATGGAGGAGACGAACAATGCTGCCAACGCAAAAGTCACCTTAAAATATTAGCCTACACAGAAACTAGCATTTAATTATTATCTTATGGTAACAAACGGTATTCCTTGAAAATATAGAAATGCTCAGTAGTTTAAATATCAAGGACTTTATTAACTGTAATTAATATACAATATGTATATTGTAATGCCAGCTTTACAATAAACAGAATAATAAGGTCGAATATGCCAGTTTTTAAAAATACATGACATATTTACCTTTATGTAACTTTACAGCTTTAATTTATTTATTTAAGAAACAGGATCTGGGGCTGGAGGTAGCTCAGCTGTTACGAGCCCTAGCTGCTCACCCAGAGGACCTGGATTTAATTCACAGCACCTACATGGTAGCTGCTTAGAGTCTGTAACTCCACTTCCAGATCTAGCCTCTTCTGGCCTCTGCAGACACTGTATACGCGAAGTACAGACAAATGTACATGCAGGCAAAACACCCATACACATAAAATAAAATAACAGTATTTCTTAAGTATAATAGGTTTTATGTCCAAAAAACGAGACTGGGCAAGGCTCAATGGTACAGAACCAGAATCCTGCCAGGGCCCACAAATGTGAGTCCTGTTCCACCTTGACTAATGGTCAGAGAGTTTGGAGCTTATTCTTGCTCTCTCAAAGCTGTTAATGGGTGTGGCTACAGACTAGCGATCCCGACCTAGGGTGTGATTAATTAGTATTTTGAGTATAGAGGTGGATCCTCTCCACTTTCACCAAAAGTCAGAGAATTCAAGTCTATTCTTGCTCCTTCAAAGGAGATTTGCAGGAGGTTCCAGGGCAAGGCTGCAGCAAGGGTACCTGGTCTATTGCTTATATCATGTTACTGAAGTCTGTTGCTCCCCCTCCACTTTTAGAGTGAAGTATATAATAAGCATGTGGAAAATAAACACAATAAACACGGGCAGATTTGGTATTCAGTATTCACTGAGTTTCCCTCCTGGTGCTGTTCTGTGTTTCTGTTTTTATGTCTCTCATATCTCTGTTCCTCCTCCTAATACTTCTAACCCACACATCCCTACCCTGGGACGTAGGAACCTGTCAACCTCCGGAAACCCAGCTATTTCAGGGGCCGAGGCAAGAAGCTCAGACTCCAAGTGAAAGGTCAGCCTGAGCTACCTAGCCTAGATAACTGGATAAGACTTTATCTCCAAAGAGAAAGGTTAACAGCAAAGAGATGGGGATGTGGCTCAGAGGTGGAGCACTTGTCTACTTGTCTAGCATGAGCAAAGCCACAGGTTCAATCCTCAGCACCAAAAGGGGAATTAAATAGGTATAAGGCAGAATTAACGGTAAAACTTTCAATACTGGTGAAGTGGCTGCCCAGGATGTGAGAAGTGTCCTATAAATTCAAACCAATTTAGTCAGTCATTAAAAACAGTACAGAAATCCAAGGCAACTAAAGCTTGCTGCCCCAAGACACTTCCTCACGGACTCCCCAGTTCCCACCTCTGCCTCTCAGGCCACAATCAGAACAACAAATCATTCCCATCTCTAAAAACCACAGCAAAATACTGGTCAGTGTGCACAATTTCAACAGCTTCTTTCTGCACACCTAAGGAAAACAAGCCTGGAATGGAAAAGCTATGATGAAGTAAGAGCCAACTAAAAAAATGTTATATCCATGTTATATCAAACACAGACAGCATATTCTAAAGAAATTCAAAGTTTTTATCTTCTTCCCAAAGAAACAGGTAATATTTAAAACAAAAGAAACTGATTTTTAACTTCTCCAAGGAAACTAAAAGCGTTTCAGGTAAATATAATGCTATAATAAGCAGACCAGAAAACCACTTTAAGATATCATGCTATACACTTGCTGTACCGCTTACTCCTAATCTCTCGGGATAAAGAAAGTCAGGAGATTTACTACTGCTTGGTCCTACTCCTTTGTCATTTCTGAATGATCAGAAAATCTCCTACAAACATACATAACCCTTTAAGATTCGTGAAGTGGACAAACGTCAATCTAGTGGTTTTAAGGTAAATGTGTCTCTGGGGCTGTGAGTGAGTGGTAAAGAATGTCCTTAATATGTATGAGCCCTGGATTCAATATCCAACACACATACACTGAGGGGGGGAGAGAAGGAGAAGGGAGAGAGAATAAGAATGTTGGGGTTCACCATCGATGAGTTCATACATTCCAAGGTAGGGGCATGTGACTCAGAAATATTGGCAGACAAAACAGACATAAAAAAAGAAATAGACAAAGACACAGAATAAAGTCGGGAAGGCAATTCAGTGAATACTAAATTTACCCACATTTATTTTCCACATATTTATATACCCCAAACCAAAAGGGGGGAAGAAGGCAAGACTGCTTTCCCACGATACAAACAGAACAAACAGAGCAATCCCAGGTCTCCAATACCTGGAACATCAAGTAACTGTATCCTGCGTTAAGTATTCTGTTGTTTATACAGGACTTGCAGTGACCACACCTCAGGTCAAGCATCCTGTAGGCAGCCACTCCCTGGGTCCTACCTCCTGTCATAAGCTTGAAACAGCAAGAGTAAGCTTGAATTCTCTTGTAGAAGGAGCAGCGGGCTGCGTTCCTGCCACTTGGGTCCTGGCCCCCTGGCTAGCTTATGCCCCGAAATAATTACACGGAAACTGTATTCTTTTTTTTTTTTTTTTTGGTTTTTGGAGACAGGGTTTCTCTGTGGTTTTGGAGCCTGTCCTGGAACTAGCTCTTGTAGACTAGGCTGGTCTCGAACTCACAGAAATCCACCTGCCTCTGCCTCCCGAGTGCTGGGATTAAAGGCGTGTGCCACCACCGCCAGGCGAAACTGTATTCTTTTAAACACTGCCTGGCCCATTAGTTCTATCCTCTTATTGGCTAATTCTCATATCTTGATTAACCCATTTCTAATAATCTGTGTAGCATCACGAGGTGGTGGCTTACCAGGAAGATTCTAGCCTACATCCGTCTTGAGTCTAAGCATCATGGCGTCTGCCTCACTGCCTTCTACCCAGCATCCTGTTCTGTTTACTCCGCCTACCTAATATTCTGTCCTATCAAAGGGCCAAGGCAGTTTCTTTATTAACCAATGAAAGTAACACATAGACAGATGACCCTCCTCCATCATTCTCTGACCTCTAGTCAATGTGGAATGGAACCACATCCATGGGCTCCAATAAACAATTGTAAGAATTGTACTTTGATAAATTGTGTTTACTGTTAATTTTCATACAAGAATTATGGTATTGACCTGTTAATGTTTTTAACTACTTTGGTTCACTATGGAGATGTTACTGGTTAGAAAAAGGTTAGAAATCATCTGAGAAAAATGACATGATGCCAATGAGTCCTTATATTTGATATGTTTAATAAGACATCCTAGATCAATTTAAATAGGCCATCCCATTTTGGTCATCCTCTATTCCTTTATTAGAAGACACTGTGGCCATAGAAGCATGTGTATTGTAAAACATTATCTGCTTGCTTATGATTATATTGTTATTTGTGAACCCTCTTGATGGAAAGTTGGCTCAGAGGTGCAATGTCTAGCTACGCACTCTCCCTTAACACTTTCCTTATTAAGAGAGGCTAGTAGTCAATGACTGGTAAGATCTTTTCCCTCTAGGCAACCAGAGACAGGACATGCATGATAGAATATATGTACCGATGACAGGCAAGTCTGCAAGGTGGAAGAAGACAGCATAAGCCAGGCATAGTTATCTGTCGTACAGCAGAAGCACAGGCTTTAATAAATAAATTATAAAGGTGGGAATATATCAGACTATGATGCAGATCCATTCTAGCTCGGCCAAAGGTCAGAGAGTTCAGGTTTATTCTTGCTGCTTCAAAGTCATGACAGATTTGACCCAGGGAGTAGCTGCCTACTGGATGCTTAGACTAAGATATAGTTCTTGCATGTCCTGCTTAAACAATAGAATACTTAACTCAGGATATAGTTACTTAATGCTTCAGGTACTGAAGATGCAATTGCTCTGTTCTTTGTATCATGGTAAAGCAGTCTTTTGTCTTCTTCCCCTTTTTAGATTGGGGTAAATAAAAATATGGAAAATAAATGTGGGTGAATTCAGTATTCACTGGGTTGCCCTCCTGCCTCTATTCTCTGTCTCTATTTCTTTTGTGTGTCTGTTTTGTTTGCCTAATATTTCTAATCCACATGCCTCTGCCCTGGACCATATGAACCAGTCGAGGCTGAACTCTGACAGAAGGCACCCAATGTGGGACTTCTGACAGATGTAACCCCAATATGGGGTCATGACAAGAGAATGTATGTGTGTTTTATATGATTCCTACAAACAAAACTGCCTGGGCCTCTCCACTACAAGAATCGTTTTAAAGACAATTAGAAATTAATACAGTAAGCCCTTTTAAAGTTAAATAAATGCAGGGAGGGACACAGTACTTTATGTTTTTTATTATTGAAAACATATTTTCTCATACAATATATTCTGATTAGTTTCCTCTCCCACACTCCTCCCAGATCCCCTCTGCTTTCCCATCCACCCAAATCTACACCCTTTCTTTCTCTCTCATTAGGAAACAAGTAGGCACATAATGATAATAAAAGATAAAACAAAAACAAACCAGAATAGGACAAAATAAAGCAGAAAAAAAGAGCACCAAGGTTACAAGAAATACATACAAGATGCTGAGACACACACATTCACAAAGAGAAAATCCATAAAACATAATCAAAAACCATAATATAGAAGCAAAAGATTTGCAAAGAGGAAAAGGGGGGTGGGGGAGCCCAGACAAAGCATTGTGAGACAAAAATACTATTGAGTTCCTTTTGTGCTGGCCATCTACTGGCAGGCTTAGGCCTGTCCTTAGTCTGGTTTTTATATTCAGTGAGACTTCATTGGAGAAAACTAATTTTTTCTTTGTGAGATATTACCAACTGGAGATAGTTTCTGGGTTAGAGATGGGGGTTATGTCTATTTCCCTTCTCAGCACCAGAACCTCATCTGGTCCAGACCTTAGGAACAGGAGGCAGAAAGATCATAATAGCGGGGATGAAGACACCAAGGAAACAAGAACTGAAGCACAGTGAACTCACAGGAACTATGGCAGCATGCACAGGGGCACAATATTTTAAAGACATAAAGTGGCTTTCAAAGTAAAATCTGGCAAAGAGAGGGATTGTAAAAAGGTTTTTCATAAGTCAACCTTTCCATCAATGGTAATTAAAATTTTGGATTATTTGGTAAGTCCTTTAAACTAAGCAAAAACAGCAACAGACATACTTACATTCTACTGCCTGTACCAATATCCTGAACAAGCAACCATTAAAAAGCAGTGGTACATAGATATGCCTTTAGCCCCAGCACTCAGGAGGTAGAGACAGGAGGGTCTCTGTGAGTTCAAGGTCAAGCTTGTTTACAAAGCTAATTCCACACCAGCTAAAGCCACACAAAGCAACCCTGTCTCAAAAAAAAAAAAAAAAACCCCACAAAAACAGCAAAAAGCAGCTGCACAGGTAGAGCCACAGCCACACGTGATGGTGACACATGCTTTTACTCCCAGTACTCCTAAAGCAGAGGCAGGCAAATCTCTTCCGAGTTTGAGGCACGTCTGGTCTACATAGGAAGTTCTAAGCCAGCCAGGGATACATATGAGACTCTATCTCAAAAGAAGAAAACAACAACAAAAAGCATTTATTTTACTTCAAAATCAGACACAGTTGATTTTCAAAGCCATGCGTAAAGGCAAGATTGGTACAGGAACACAGGTCTGCCTGCTAGGTTTGCCGTTCACTGTATAGTTCAGAGCAAATGCTGCCTAACAGTTATGCTGTCTTTAAAGGAATACTGAAAAGTGTACCTTAGCTGTTAAAAGATTTCAAGGTCTGACTACAGCAGATACACAAACATGGTATTAAAGATCAGACCTAGGCTTCAAAGTTCACCAGTTTACCAAACAAATAAAAATTATAGGGCCTTTATCAGCCCTGAAACCCTACTACACAGAAAATTTTCAGCTAAAAGCCTGCCTTTGTGTACAGCCAGAAGATCGTAGCTATCAGGGGAGAAAAAAGTCAACAAATGGATGACCTTCCCTGAGTACCACCTATCAGGTGGAGCCCCACATGCTCTTTTCATTCACAACACAAATCATAATTATAAATAATACATTATAGGTCTTTTTACATATATGTCCTTTGGAATAAATCCTGAGTTCTATCTATGTCATCTGAGACCTGCTCAGAACTAAACCTGGCAGACAGCACACCATACAAATACAAGTGTTTACTACACAGATTACCTTTACACAGAAAACAAAAGACTTGATACATACAAAATAGTAATGTAATCATTTTTAAGCTAATGCAAAGCAAAACATTGGAACAATAAAAGGATGATCAACCAAAAAGAAAGCCGAAAAATCTTAAAAGTCATGAAGCCAAAAGAAAACCATAAAATTTAAAAATACAAAATAGAGCCCTAAAGGAAATTTTTAAATTTATTTTCTATGTGGATGTGCATAAACAAACTCTTGTATGTGGCCCTAGCAATGGAATTCAAGGCATCAGACTTGATGGCAAATACCTTTACCTGCTGAGCCACCTTGCCAACTCTAGAGAAAAGAATTTTTTTTTTAAAAGTTCTGTCTAGAATAAAAAGTTTTAAAAGCTACCAGTAAAATCTTTATTTGCCCAAAAGGCATAGTGGATATTATTTCAAATGTTCACAAGCTATATAAAAGAGTCAGTCAATCTGCCTCGTTCTTTAAACCAATAGTAAATACTAAGCATGTGGAACACAAAGAATGGCTGGCTGCTGGGGCTTGGATGAGAGCCCAAGGTGACTATGCATTAAAGACTTGCTTCTTCAGGAAGTGCAGCTAAGAGGTTGGCCCTTAGATGTGAGACCTTGGGGGACCTTTAGGTCACAGGTGACATGTCTCTCTTTTGTTGGTTTCAGGGTCTTCTTTCAATGGCCTTGGCCACTTTATCATAGTGACAGAAAGCTAAAAAATATACTAGCCAAAATAAAAAGTAAAATTCCTTAGAGATAAACGCTTCCTTGAGGATGGCAACTAGGTGTAGTTAGTTGATCAGCCTTTAATCCCAGCAGTCAGAAAGAAGGCAGAGGTAGGAGGCTCTCTTTGAGTTCAAGGCTACCCTGATCTACAGAAGTGAGTTGCAGGGCAGTCAAGGGCCACATAGAGAGACTTGTCTAAAAACCAAAACAACAAAAAATGGAAACTTTTTTTCCTAATAAAATCTGTGGTAGTCTATGCTAATCCCCCACAGAGAGAAAAAGAGAAAGGAAGTAAAGCTGCCATGTCCTGTAACATAGAAAGAAACCCCATCCATCTTTACATTCTCAACAACTGTTTTAACTTCTGCTTCATCTTGTGCTGTTCTAAGTTATTGCTGAGCAGTGTCAAGCATCCTAAGCAGGACCCCATCTTCTGGCTCTGCTCCACTGTGCCTTCATGCATTGCCTGTCGGATCAATTTTATGCCAATTTTATGCCAGAGTCACTCTGTTGAATCTGATGACCTTATTTATTTAGGGTTATACTAGCTTACACATAGCACACACAGGTAACAGGTATATTCTAGAAGGTATATATTCTAAATGAAATAACAGGTATATTCTAATAAAGTATACACCGAACTAGAAAATCAGAATACATGTCAGCATGCATCTACTTCAGTTTCCCAATTCTAAACATGAACTAAAAGCTTCACAGCTTTGGGGGATGTAAAATCAAATTAATGGACATTTTTGACATTCAAAAATGATGTAAAACTACAGCAATAAACGTAATGCTTGTGTTAAAATTCTCCTAAAGGGAATCAAATTCTTATACAAATCCAATGGAAACATTTTTGATATAAGACTCAAGAATTGGATCATCTTTGTTTCTATATTATCTGCATTCTTAACTTGAGTTTACTCAAGTTTGGAAAATGTATTGTGAACTTCTATGATATACATACAAAGGCGTGAAAACAGATTGTGGAATCTGCATTTTTTTTTCCATTCCCCATCACCAGTGTCTCTGCCCCTGAAGTGGAATAGATGCTGAGGTGACCTTGTTACTTCTTGGAAAGAAGAGAATCAAGGAGTCTCTTACCTCAGGGATGTTTTTCTTGGTTCGTGTTTGGACATCCTGTATCTTATTGAACACCCAACCTGATTTATTGTTCTATTTCTTAAAATCAAAACAGTGATATTTTTAAAAGCCCACCATATTTAGAACACATTTGTTTCACAAAAGTAGCAGGCTTAAAAAGACCAGGCCCCACAGAATCTGTACTCCAAGGACCAGGGGTTAGAGGAACATGCTCTCATTGGGAATACAACATACAGTATCTCAATCTTCTTTCTTGATCTTAACAGCATCCAAAAATAAGTCTGCAGATGATGTCTTCATTCCCTCACTTATAGAAAACAAGCCATATCCTTATTTCATACAGTTCCAAAAAGTAATTCTGCAAGTCAGGATTGCCAGCTGGCACCAGGAAGAGAGCAGCCTGCGAAGGAATGGCTTCCAGCAGTCACCTAGTCTCAGACCTAACATGATCCCAGGTAGAATCCTGGCCCGAAGGTACAAGTTGTGGTCATTCTCCTTCAGAATGATACTTCACAAAAACATACGCTTGGTGCAGCTGGCCCCAACACTGAAGAACCAAGCAATTAGGATGAAGACGAGATCCAACTGCTGCTGGGTGACCCATTTTATCACATCCCTCCCAGCAGAAGTGAACAGTCTCCAGGCTTTAAAGCAGATGACACTGGCCTGAGGCACCAGAGCCAGCAGGAAAACCAGAGGGAGAGCAACTTCACTGGAGGCAGGGAGAGAGAGGAAAAGGCACAGAATGTGGAAGTCATTCCTGGCTCCTGCACTGACTGCTTTCTTAGGGTCTCACACTTGTCACTTATAAAGTGAGGGCCCATGGAGCAGTGACAAGGCTCCGCCCCACATCAACACTGCCTGGATGCAAGCATTTCCTCATTCCAGACTCCAACACTTTCAATGGTTTACAACCTTTTAATGGCTGATTGCAGAGTGTTCTCTCTCTCTCTCTCTCTCTCTCTCTCTCTCTCTCTCTCTCTCTCTCTCTCTCTAATCTAGAATAAGTAATTTTGTTTCTCTTGTTCCTGTGCTGGTGACTGGACTGGGGACCCTCTACATACTAGCCACAGGCTTGGCTTCTGAGCTACGGCAGGTGCTCTGTCTTGATAAGAGTCATGGAGCATTCAGGAAAAGTCATCTATGGCCCATCTCTCAGCACACTGACAATTCGACTAAGTGTTCTCTGCTCTCTAAGATGCAGGCCGCAAAATAGTCCTATAAGGCAAAAAAACAAAACAGGTATCTCTGTTGTCTCCAGACCCTAAAAACTATGTTGTTTGTGAAGTTGAATGCCCCTCTATTGTTCACAAAACAGTGTTTTTAAGTCAAGCAAATTCAACTGAGGGTGCCAGAAAACAAGAAGCAAGAATACACAGCATTCCCTCAAAAGCCAGCCCCAACCGAGGGAATGAACCTTCCCAGCAAACCAAGGTGATAGATATACGGGCTGCTCAACCAGCTTTCAGAATGAAATATGCATATATAAATGCTATTACAACAGAAAGGCCGCACATGCAGACTAGAGGACGCCAAGCAATGACACCTGGCGGCTACAGGCAGCTGACCCAAGGACACTTTCTCCTAGAAGATGGAGCCTGAGGAAGACTTAAGGACCTGCAAATCCCTCCTCCTTCTCCACAAAACAGGTGAGCAATTAACCTATTGTTTGTCTCTTGACCTTGAAACTAAAGGCCTTAAAAAAAGGAATCAAAGAAATGCAAGCTTTAGGAAAGTTTTAGAAAAACAGAGCTAGTTCCAGGACAGGCTCCAAAGCCACAGAGAAACCCTGTCTCGAAAAACCAAAAAAAAAAAAAAAAACAAGTGTGGGTCAGTGCGCTGGCTCAGCGCAGCGAGCAGAGGAACCAGCCACCTAATGATGCAAGCCCGGTCCCTTGAACTCCATCTGGAAAACCCATGTAACAGTGGAAAGGAGACTGGACTCCACAAAGTCGTCCTGCGGCTTACACTAATGCTGTGTTACACATACACACGCATGGACACACACACTTTGAGAGAGAGGAACCAGTTTTATTTACAAAGAAGAAAAATAAGCTTATTTACCAAAGGAAGTTGTAGTATATAATGCTACTGAAACAGGAGAAAGATTGGGCTTTGGACTCATTCTTCTGAGCTAACAGCAGGATCAGACATTCTCAGCATCTCTCTGCAGCCACAACTTAAAAGGTGGCAGGTCTTGCACAAATATTTTTTCACTTATGACAGGGTACTTGGCAAATCAGAAACATTTCCACATACCACAAGAGAGAATCAAAAGGAACAAAAACATAGGAAAGGAGGAAGAAAGGGGGGCCAAAATCAGTAAATACATAAACTAAACTGACTGGGAAAAGCCATACTTCTGTCCCCAGAGAAGTGTGCAAGAATCTGACCTGTTTACTGATGCCCAGAACACAAAGATAAATCCTTTCTCCCAATTTCTCAAACACTCGGTTCCTACTCTATAATCCAGGGGCCTAGGATAATAATTGTGGCTTTTACTATTAATTAGCATTTTCTATCTATTCTCCTTAAGCAACACTGTATGAGTTTTCTGCAAAGCTCTCAGTATCTAAGCTCTTGGTAATGTGATGGTACAAAATATTACACAACCTTCCTGGCATCTGAGTATTCTACAGATACAAAAACAAAGACACGAACTTCAGATGCACTTTGTAAAGGTACAGAGTGCAAGTTAACCACCAACTCCAAGTCATTTTACTGCAGCGAGAGTCACTCCCAACCTTCCTTTGAAGAGATAAAACACCCTCTGTTGTTTTTGTTTTTCTCTGGGAAAAAAGAGGTGTTAAGCCTATTCTCAATTCTTCACCAGCACCTAGTGGCCAAGACGCCCTGCAGGCATCTCAAACTACACACTGTAGAGTAGATCAAGCACAAGCAATATTTTCATCTCTGGAATCAGGTCATCATGGAATATGGCTAACTGAGACTTAAATGCCTCTCATATGTGAGTGTATACATACTATATGAAAATAATAGAATTAATGCAAAGGTCATTTTGAAAATAAAGATATACTTTCGTTCACACTCAAAACAACATCAAAAAAAATTAGCTGGAGAAACCCTGTCTCGAAAAACCAAAAAAAAAAAAAAAATTAGCTGGGCCATGTAGGCTGTACCAATTTTTAAAACTGCCAGCATTAAGCTCCTATTACGCTGGAGAGTTTTCCTAAGATGTTCAACACAGGGACACATTCTGATTCATCATTATAACTGGCCTAGCTCAAGTGGCTGCCAGGAGAGCAGGGCTTTGTGGGCATTGTTCATCCTCAGGAGCTGCATTAATGCCGGCTTCATAGAATAAGTCTTCATATCTGTTTGCCAGGCTGAACAAAAAGTTAACTAGAAATATAAGTGCTTAAAGTCGCCGAGAGGAAGGCTCGACACTGACATTTTCTACCTACTTAGCATCCATCTGCATTCATCTCACTAGACATTAACACACACCAAAGTTGCTCTCTGCTATTCAAATCGTGCTATTATGCTCAGGAGTAGATTAATAATATCCACCTTCTTTATTGTAAAATAAAATTACAGCATTGGTCCAAACATGACATGTGGTGCCTCTTCCTACTTCTGCTGGCACATCAGCTTGCTCTACTGCACACATGGGAGAGAGCGCACTAAAGGTGCCCTGCTGTTTCTAAAGAGGAGGGAGAAAGGGCCGAAGGCTAAAAGAATCAGGGGAGGAAGGGAGAGGAACACATATAAACCGCACACCTGGTAGCCTGTCCAATCAGCTCTTTTTGAAGCCATCTGAGAGGAGAATGTCTTTTCTAAGCTGACACCATCAGCAACGAGACTAGCAGGAGGCCAGGAACCTCTTTTAAATGGCTCATAACAGCCTATTAGTTTTCCCAACACCAGGAATCTTTTGCTGACCCCAAAGTATCTTTAAAAATAGAGAGAGGCGAGCATCAGGCAAGAGGGTTCCAAGTTCTAAAAGCATTGGAGGAAAGAAGGAAACTGTGACAAAGAAACACACCTACTAAAAGAGAAGCTGCTTTTCAACCAAAGGCTAGCAAGAGAGACTAAAACAGGATTTCTCTAACTGAAGAAATAGGTAAGATTTAAATGTGTAATGAATCTAGTAGAATTCAAAGATTATTTTCAAACATACACAAAAAAATAACTCAAAAGAACTGAAAATCTTTATATGTGAGTCAACTTTCCTAAATCCAATGGCTCTGGGAGCTGGAGTGTCAGTCGCAACCCCAAACATCTGTAGAGAGCAGACAATGACGTACCCCCAAATCAACAGAATCATGTGTAATCTTCCAGGCAGAGCTGACCCTTGTACTGGGTCCCTTCAATTTTCCATGAGGCAATAAGTATGGCTTATGAGTCTGCATATATTTCCAAGCTCAAATAATAATAATGACGATGACAATGATGACAATGATATGATGATGATGACTCATAAGTTTTACAGTTCATGGCCTGGGGATGCAACTCAGTTGGCAACGTCTATCCAGCATGTACATCCCCTGGGGCTGGATCCCCAGCACCACAAAAACTACAATCCCACCATTTCTGAAGTGAAGGCGGGAGGACCAAGATGCTCAAGGTCATCCTAAACTACCCAGAAAGTTTGACGCCTGCCTGGCATACTTGAGATCTTTTTTAAAAACTAAAATAGTGGGGCAGCGGTGTTGCAGGCCTTTAGTCACAGCACTCATGGGGCAGAGGCAGGAGCAGGTGTCTGAGACCAAGACCAGCCTGGTCTACAAAACGGGAGTTCCAGCACAGCCAGGAATACAGAGAGAAACCCTCTCTCAAAAAACAAAAATAAAAATACAAAAAATATTCAGGCAAAATTAAATTGCTGCAGGTCATACCTGCCTGTGAGCCACTTCATGGAACAAGCAATCACACATGCTTCTCTCTGTCACAGCAAAGATGCCTTTAGTCACAGAAGATATTCTGCAATGACTGAAATGTAGGAATGCCCATCAGAGATGATGAAAAAGTACCAGCAGGAGAAGACAATAAAGGAAGAAATAATAAGTGTCACCTGACGCTGGCTGATATTTAGGAGTTCAAAGGAAAACTAGTACAAGGCTCAAATGTATACATAAGGGACAGGTGCTAATACACAAGGGTCAAAGAGCAGAGAGCAGGTGTGGCTGCTTCAGGTCCATTTCACACTTTGGAAGGGATGGTAGGAAGTCAAAAAAACCCTGACGACCTGGGATTCGGGAGCAGTTCATGGGGTCCTTCATAACAATCACAGGCCTAAAAGAACACCCAGATTCTAAGCAAATAGAAAGAAAGAAAGAAAGAAAGAGAGAGAGAGAGAGAGAGAGAGAGAGAGAGAGAGAGAGAGAGAGAGAGAAAGCCAACAAGAGAAGAAAGCAAAGCAGGTTGAGTCAATTCATATGGAATGTACCTTCCACGGATGATGAAATGTGTTGTCTCTAAGGAATTAAGCATGCTATACCTTCTGGTCTGCTCTACAACAAAAGTAGGTGACCCTCCCACACTGTGTCACCAGGGGCCCCAACAGTGAAGCCGCCAGTGAAACAGAAAAGTCACACTTTCTATTTTGAAAGTAGCTTGAAGGAAACACGACAAAGTGTGATCGGTTCCAGGAATATTTTCCCTATCTTACCCAATTTGATGACTTTATTTTCGAATGCACTGTGATTTATTTGCTTTGCGAAGTACCTTATACTTCTGATATATATATAAATGATGCCCAAAGAATAAAAAAAAAGTTTTAAACATCCTTTAAAAACACAGTTAGTGAGCGATTTCCAATAACTTACTTAGCAGAGCATCCATCAATGGCTTGTCACTTGGGTGGGTCCAGGAGCCAAAAGAAATAGGGCAAATGCGCCCCGTAAATTCCACTTTGTGATGTAGAAAACAGAGCCACAGTAACAAAGCAGGTTAAGTTCAAACCAGGAAAAAAAAATTCACTGATTATTTTAATAAAAATGCTCAGTTAACTATCTGATTTCTCACTGAAAAGATGAGAAATTTAAATTTTGAAATATAAATTCAAAGAATATCAGCTGGCTAAATTCTCATGAAAACATTTCATCTTTTTGCAGTATTTATCTTTTCAAGGAAAAAACATTTTAAGCTTTCCTTCCATGCTCATGAGCAATATATTTATATTCCATACTGAAATATTCAAGGCATAAATAAGCTGCTGGAGCTTTAGATTTTTTTCTTATCCTCCAGGCTTCCAGACGGGAGAATAACTACAGTGGTGTGTTACACAGCTATGGATGTAGTGCGCGTGACAAGTACTACGAACACAGGTAAACCTACGCTTGACCCCAGGTACCAGAGACACCGGATAATTTAAAGAGGGTTCATAAACAACACAATGACAGCCCAAATATGTAAAACTAATCTGGGGTGATCGCCCGTTACCACTTTCCTGTACTTCAGTATCAGTATGCTCATCTTTACTGGGTCCTTGAGAGGAGGAAAGCGAGGCTGGGCAGAGGGGGAGGTGTTTAAAAGAACCAGGACAAGCAACTAAGCTTAAATCAGACACTGGAACATCTGCATTCAAGCCTAGAATTTTCCACCTGCCTCTGCTAAATTAAGAATTTGAGCCTAAGTGACAAAACCTACTGGGGCAAAGCAACCCAGCAGAAAGCTGGCAGCATTGTGCCAAGGAGGCCGTGCATGTAGGGTTATTTACTTACAAAAACAGGACGGGCCCTAAGAAAAACTAGAGAAAACAGTCAGGCTTGGAGCCATTCTTCCAAGAAAGCTAGAGGCCCACAGGGTAACTCCATTAAAGACAACTCTTACACTTGTCAGAGAACTGCAACTCCAATCTCTAAAATCCTATCTTCCAAATTTTAATAATCTAATTTCAGTCATCTCTGTTCCAAAAGGAAGGAAGATAAAAATGTTATGCCATTGTCTGTGTGTGTGTATTTCTCTAATAAGACAGGCCTACAAGTTTTGATCAAATGTTCCCAGATGCTCAGATCCAAAAAAAAAAAAAAAAAAATACCACACACTGTGAAGAGAGTTTGGCAGCTTAGCAGTTTCCTACAAACTAACATTGCTCTATAAGGTGCCCTGTCTCGAAAAACCAAAAAAAAAAAAAAAAAAAAAAGTCATTTTTTATTTTGTTTTCTTTTGCTTGTTTTGTGAATCCTGGTTTCTCCGTGTAGTCCTGGCTGTCCTGGAACTCACTGCCTGTCTCTGCCTCCTGAGGGCTGGAATTAAAGGTGTGTGTATTGTATACACTCCACAATTCCACAATAAGGAGATACGGAAAATCAAAACATTAAAAACGGCCAGTACCTTTTGCTCTAAGTAAAATCAGTCAAGAAAGTGTCTAATGAAACTTTAAAGTGACTTTGATCATGGCTCAAACAAAGTAAAATAAAATCGAATAAAATACCATCCTGGATAAACAGTTTACCTGTCTGATGTTTTCATAAATACAGAGGGGTGATATTCTACTAATACAGTTTTTAAAGTTGTTAAAATAATGAACATCCCACAGCAACAGAACTATGGAGAAAAAGAACAATTAATTAGAATATAAATTTTCTTTTCTAAATAACAGTGACTTCCTTTTCTGCAATTAAAAAAAAAAAGTATTTAAAAAATATAAAGAGGACCGGTAGTGGTGGTGCACACCTTTAATCCCAGAACTTAAAAGGCAGAGACAGGTAGATCTCTGTGAGTTCTAGGCTAACGTGGTCTAGATTATGTTCCAGGATAGCCAGGGTTACAGAGAGAAACCCTATCTCAAAAAAAAAAAAAAAAAGTTATACCCAATATGTTTCAAGTTCCTTTTCTTCAATTTTTTAAAAATTAATTATTTGAGACAAATTTTTTAAGTTAGAGAAGAGACTGGTATTAATCTATCACTATTAAATTGGACTAGGAAAAGATACAGATACCTCCACCTATGAGTTTAAATTGTACACTAAGACAAAATCTTCAGGGTTTTAAAAAAAAAAAAAAATCCTTTACCCTTTAAATATAAACAAGTTTACTGAAAAAAAATTGTCATTTTTTTAAACTAAGAATTTCTGTCAAATTTGCTCTTAACTGTCAGAAAATAATATCATATTGGTAATATAGATATATAACAGGAAACTTCACATTTTAAAATACTTTTTTAAAACACCAATTAATTTATTATAAGTGAGACAAACTATAAACTGACGTCGTTTTTAATAGCATGACACTTACTCTTATGACCTTCTTGGCTGTTTCCCATGTCGCATTCCTTCCCAAAGCCCTTATCCTTCTAGGTATGAAGATGGCTCACAGGGAAACCTGTCATTCCACAAACTATTCAGTAACCAGTCAACAAGGAAACACGGAGTTAAGAGCGTCGGTAAAGTGGATGCTTTCAATAAATCACACGTTGTTTGAGAAGACAACACCCTGTCCAAAAGCAGATTCTTTCTATAAATACCAATGTCTAGAAATTTAGAATCCGCACTGGGGGTCAACTGAGAACACCACACAGAACTGCCTTTGGTTTTGTCTCACAGGCTCAGAGGACGGGTTAAAGACACAGGGAATTTTCCCTTGAAATAGAAATTTTCCTAGTGACCTCACGACAGTGAAAGTTATGAAGTAAATGACCAAGCTAAATAGCAGATCTGTTCGTTTTTTTACTAAAAATTTTCCTAAACACTTAGTCAAGACTTGGGATTTTATAATATGAAATTTCTACTATTGATTCTGAAAGCTGTCATTTAAACCTACATTAAAACATGTGCATAAAACATTGTTTTTGAAGCTTATACATGTCCCCATCTCGGCTTAAATTTATATCGCTTAAAATCCAAAAAATCAAAAAATAATAATGAACTAGCCAGCTAGCATCTTGAAGAAAGTTAAATACACAATCATTGCATATTAGAACATGCAATAGATTTGTCATTAAACCACAACACATGGATTCAATGACGACCATCAGAAAATGACCCTGGCCCAACCAATTGAACATCCGATATAATTTTCTGTCCTCGGGAGCAGGGTGTGGCATCCCAGTAAGTACAGAGCCTGCATATAGTTATTTATCAGCAGAAAGACCACACAAATAAGAACGTACCTAACCAGGATAAGCTAGTCTGTAGGTACCAACACAAATTAAAAACAGAGTGCCCCTGTTCAAAAATTCAAGATGTCTAAGTCAAGTAGGGAAAGTTACAAAACTGTTTCGATCCCAGAGTGCATAAGGCAGCCTAGACTCTAGAAAAGTACCATGTTAAATTAAAAACCAAACCATCAGAAATGTGGGATGTGGTCGGTCCAGCTGAAGACCCAAGGCAACAGGAAGAATTGAGGTAGACTACTGGCATGTTTTTCTCTGAAGGGCGGTAGAAAATTTAGGCCCAAGGTAACGCAACCTGTCCCACTGGATGCTAACAGAAGGGTAACCTCGTCAGGCTAGCAGCTCTCCAGTTTCTCTCTCTTCCAAATAAGAATCACGGCAATAAAGGTGCTAATGAGAATGTGACAATACGGAAGGCTTAGTAAGATCTCAGATGAGAGGAAAGGAACTGACAATGAAAAATGTCTGGGGTATTTCAGAGTACACGGTCCTTCAGAGGGGAAAAGGAGCCTAAGGACGATACACCACTCTGGTGCTGGTGCTCTTGTATCATGCAAATAATACCAGAAAAATGTCACTGGTTTAAAAAAAAAAAAATTCCAAGTAGAGAGAAACATGTGATTGTAACAGCAGTCAGAGTATTCTGGATGGCTCTGATGTGTCCTTTAAGAGAACTTGGGACTTGCTTCTAGAAGAGAAAATGGGAAAGAAAACAATTTATTATATATATATATGTTTATGTTAACAAGAAAAGCACCAACAGCTGAGGGTAGTTTCCAGGGTTCGGCAGTAACCATCTGGCCGTGCAGAGAACAGAGAAACAGAGACTACAGCAAGGAATAGAGCAGAGGGATTGTGGCTCCCGGCACAGTTCTCCCATCACCTACTAATGAAGCCTGGAGTCTTCATTAAAATAAAAAAAAATGGAACTTTATGGTGAGAAGCTACAACCAACTAACCAAAACTCAGAACCAATTCAGACTTCCAATGACTGGCACCTCTTAGGCCTAGATAAGTAAAACAGGTACCATGGTGAACAGGTGGGCTGGTGGACACTGACCAGTACTAGGAATTAGACACAAGTGGCGTGAGCAGCGTCAGCAGTGGCCTGGCTTCACTCCCAACACCACACTGTGGAGGACACACTTAGACCTGGAAACACTTAAAAAATATTCCTTCATACTTTGTAAATGACAACTTAGTCACTCAAACAGGCAACAAGGAGCCAAACGGGAAAGGATGAAAGGAATGTGTTTCTTTATGGATTTTTCTACCCCCCACCACACCGAGAACTGGAAAAGAAATACAGGACTACTCAGAGCCATCCAGCAAATTGTCTCTATTTGCATACCTAAAGCGCCAGATGAAGAAAGAAGATACAGATCCAGGAGAGCTTTACACCTGTTCGCCAAAATGGAGACTCCAGGTCAGCTTCTAACAAACAAACAAACAAAACTACCAACAGCACAAACATGAAACTTGAGGAATCTGGACAAACGGTTCTAGACAGGGCTGCGTTCTGACGCAACTCAACAATTTCAAACAAGCAGGTTTCAATTAGGAGAATGGGAAAATCACCCCCAACTGGCACTCAAGTCAATGACTTTTTGCCTTAAGTTTTGACACTGGGCTACGTTTTTGAGAAGACAGAATTATTAAGGATAAGATGGAAAGAAAAACTGCTTCTTAAGGCTCTTTTGTCCTTTCAGAAGGTATTGTATCTAGGCAGTGCTAAGCACTGTTCTTTGGAAGAAGGAATTAAATGATAGCACATAACTGGTAGCAATTCCTCCTTTTTCCACAGTTTAAGAAAATGTAAAGAGGAGACAAGAAGATGGAAATTTTCATCGTAAAGATGGAAGTAGTAAATATGCATACAATTGTAAATGATGGTCTGAACAGGTAAAACTCCAGGCTCAGCTCACACCTAGAAGCATGGTGTTTTTTTGCGCTCTGGCCCTGTATTAAGTGGTTGGCTTTTCCGTGGAATGACTGCTGGTCATTGTCACCACGGCCGCCGCACCTGCTGGTAAACCCAGTTTGGTTGGTCCGCCTGGCTCCTTCAGTCTCCCCAGTGCTCTCTCTAGTCTTGCACTAAGGCCTCGGGAGATTTTAGCCGGGTAAATGCAGTAGCAAACGCAGGACTCACGGTGAGCTACCTAAAGGCGGTAAGCTAGCTAAACCCCGAAGCCTGCGGAGAGCAGCAGAGCATCCGCGCTTCGCGCCAGTAGCGCGCAGACCCGGGGATGCGATCGCCGGCTGCAACCTCGCACCGCTGCGCCTCACACGCAAAAGGGGATCACTACCGCTCCCGCCCCGAGC
The DNA here is from genome assembly GCF_000317375.1 of Microtus ochrogaster. Taxonomy (NCBI): domain Eukaryota; kingdom Metazoa; phylum Chordata; class Mammalia; order Rodentia; family Cricetidae; genus Microtus; species Microtus ochrogaster. The sequence goes on from NC_022016.1 coordinate 28,693,567, forward strand.
GCCCACGGCCTTACGCTACCCCGGCACACCGCGCGTGGCCTCTCCAAGTCTCCAGACGCCGTCCCAGGTGGGCACACGCCAGACACCACCGCCGCGCTCCCGCACGAAGAGCAGCTGCGTGTCCTCCCACAAGGCGGCCGCAGGCGCCACAGGAAGCGGGCGCTGGGGCGGGAAGCCCCCTCCCCCACACTCCCTCCAATGCACTCACCTGCGTCTGGGCGCAGTTTTCCCCGGTGGCGCTACACGCCGCGGTGCAGAGTACGTCCACGCCCGTGCACGCGGCTGGCGCCACCAGCCCCGCTCTGCTCCCAGGCCCGCTCTGCTCCCACCGCCCCACCGCCGACCCGGGCCCACGGGAGGGGCGGTGCCGGGCTCCCGGTCCCCTGCAGGAACTTCGAGGGCGCTACCTCCCACTGTCGCCAGCGGCGTGGTCGCCCCGACCGGCCAGCGCTCGCTCGGGCGGAGGCGAGCCGGACGCTGCCTAGCGCTGCGGCGGACACCCGAGTCCGGGGGCACCGCGAGTCTGGGCTGGAGCCAGCGGAGGAGCGGCCGTCCCCGCCCCCACCCACGCCCCCCACACTTGCCTGCTGCGGCTCGGCTGCAGCTCCCACGGCTCGCGCCGCCGGCCGTCAGCACCGCTCACAGGAGTCACGCTGGCGGCGGCGGGAAGGCGGACTGGAACCCGGCGGAACCCCGCCCTACCGGCCGGCTGCTGCCTCAGTGACGCTGGGGCGCCGCGGTCCCGCCGTTTGTAGCTGGGCGGGGAGGCGGGGCTTGCCTGGCAGCGCGCCAGGAGGCGGGGCCGAGGCGAGCTCGCCACGCCGCCAGCCGGCCCGTGTGTGTGCCCAGTTCCGCCACCCTGGGGGCAGAAGCTCCCGCTAGGCGTCCTCCACTGGGCTCCCCGAGGCCGCCCGAATAAGTTTGCACACACACAGAGAGGTTCGGAACAGTGACCCCGGAGACCCCGGCTTGTGCAAGGGGTCACTTTGGACAAATGTACGTGCACCAAGTGTAGGTCTAGATACACACAGAGAATACCTGTTTTTCAAGAATTTTTAAAGGCTCATTTTTTTCCCCCTCGTCCAAAGCCCAAAGGTCCTGTGCCTCGACGGGAAACTAAAAGCTTAGCCCCCGCTGTGCATTTCCACCTCCCTAGACAGAATCTGAGGTCTAAATAAACCCTGAGTATCTATCTGAGCGGGGTGCTATGCTCTGCTTAAGATGTGAAGTAGGAAATCCTGCACTCGACCATGCTTGCACCTGCCGTGAACCACATTCTCCTAGGACCCCCACGCCAGCCAGGAAAAGGCCCAACTCCGAGGGGGCGTCCGAATGCTCTCTATCCCTTGCCTGCTTCGTTCACCTGGCTCAACCCCACCCCCACCCCCTTTACCCCGAAAAACCTGGGTCTGCTCTGGACCCAGACCCGAGACTGGGAGACAGAGCCCCGCACGTTTTTTACACCTGCTTGGAGACTTAATTACCAGAGCACCTGTCGTACTGGGATTTTTTTTTCTATTATTGAAAAGGTTTCGGCTTTAACCATTCCCTCTAGAAAACTACATTTAAAAACATCACCTGTCATACCTACCTGAAATTGCGGGAGGCAGGAGGAAAGAACTGAACAGTGGGCGATTGAGTCACCGCAAGAACGTGATGGAGGTTACAGCTTCAAGGACATGATGCGGGTTTGATGCAGCAAGGTTTGCTAAGGGCGCCCAGCGCTCCCCGCCCCCATGCGACGGGCGGGGAGGAAGGACTCCTCTAACCCAGGGCTGGGTGGGGGAGGCAAATTTACCCTCTAAAGGGAAGTGAAATCAGGCATAGTAAATTAGGGAACACAATCATGGTCAAAATGGAGACAGGCCATCCTCAATTTGGAAGACCCAGGTTGGGGACACCAGAAATAGCTAATTGATTCAACATCAGCATTTCTGTGTCACCCCAAATCAGATTTAGAATTAAATGACCTTAGCTGACTTTGTGCGGATTCCTGAGAAATCCGCTCAAAGCGCCTGTGCCTCTTTGACCTCCCTCTAAACAGTTAATTATAATATTCCTGTCCCAGGCATGCATTATGGCTAAGAATTCCGGTTTTGAAATGTTGGGGAGAAATGGGCCTACCCACTTTGCTCATCTAGACCTGAAACCCTTCCAATACCCTTCACTCTACTTTCTGAAGATGTCTGCTTGAAGTTAGGAGACCTCTCTCAACAGACACTTTCCAAGTCTACTAAACCACTTCTGGTCTACAATCTTCATTCTCCTAGAGAACTCCCAAACCGGTTAGCTTTGTAAAGAAATGCCCCAACCCTTGGTGAAAAGCTGGAAGGGGGAGACTCAAGAGTCTGTTAAGATGGGTTCCGGGAATGGCAGTGGTAACAGGCGGAAACAGCTTTTTAATTAATCTCTGAAATGATGACATTGAAACACTCAACATTTTTGTCTTTTCCGTGGACTTGTTTGTTCGACTTTGACAAATCTCTCAGATGTCCCATTTAAGAAGCCATTTTACAAGGATTATCTTCCGGGCACAAACATCCCTAACCTTCCTTTCCCCACAGAACACAAACATCCTTTCCATGACCTTTAGGAAGTGATTATCATTTGGGAAGATAATTTATTGGGTTACTACTGTCTATGTTGTAGTCTCCCACCCCCCCTTCATACTAAGCCTACCTTTTTAAGTGGCAGTTAATAATAGTAGGCCCAGAAAATAAAACATAGGTATCTCCCACCCCCACTGCCCTGGCAATAGCTCTAATAAACAGAGGTATAGAGGGAGGATGAAGGTTTAGAGTCTTAAGCAAATGGAATGTTTGTACATGGATGGGGTAAAGGGCAGAACCCGTGCATTTCAGGGAAGGAGGACATGGACATTCATCCCCGTCCAGCAGTGTGAAGAGTAAACACTAAATGGCTGATTATTTTTCTCACCCTCGACACAATAAAGCCAGACCTGAAGCTGTAATTAGGAGAGAAAATAACCAATCTCAAGGTCAGTTTCGATAACAGATACTTGAAAATAGAAAATGGGGAACGTGCCCACCCTCCAATCTGCCACAGTTATACAGCTCTCCTATTAATTCTTTATAGACGTTACATAGGTGGGTACGTAGCAACGTGCTGGGCATAAATTAAGCAACAATGGCCACGAGAAGTCCTGTCTGCCACGGGGCTTCAGGGTAGGCATTGCCACCTTGCTATCCCTAGCCCCCACGCCCTTGACAGAGTCGAGTTAGGGGAGGGGGGCGCTGGCAGAGTGCTGGATTTTCGAACCAGGGTGTGGGTGGGGTAAGGAGCAGCGAGAGATGAACCACCCGGGCCAGCTTTGTACCTTGCCCCCATACTTTGCGTCTTGAGCACCACTCGGCGCTCGCACGCACACACTCACCCACACCCCCTTGTGCCAATAATTTAAACTTCTCCGAGGCAAAGCCAGCACCTCGGTCCGCCACCACCTCCCCCGCCCTCCTCGCCCGGCGAGCATCCTCCCCCTTTCCCACGTCTACCCGGATTCGCTCTTTCGGAGTAGAACGCTGACTGGTTTCCCCTGCACCCGGAGAAATCACAAAAGTTAAAATGAAGCGTGTGCCTGTCTGCCCAGTGTCTGGTCCCCAACCATCTTTCTCCCGGCGTCAGTTTTAACAATAGCTACTCGAGGAAGGGGAGCTGCGAGGAGGGGCTGAGGGCTGTGCAGCCGACTCAGCTCCCAGGGTAGCTGCGCTGCCTCGCGGCTGCCAGCAAATGCCTCTCTCCCGGAAGGCGGGCTCCGCTGCGTAGGACCAAGGACAGGGCTTGGAATCCACTGCCCAGCGCCCAGCACCGCGAGGTTCCCAAGCAGCCGCCACTTCTCTCACACAGCTCCACGGATCTTATTTACGTTTTTCTGAACAAAGGGAATCTCATATCCGGTATAGGCTCAAAGATTCGGCCCCAAATTGACAATCTTGTTTTAAATTTGAATTACTATCATTGGAATCCGTGAATCAGAGACCTCGTCTCTGGCAATGATGAGTTTTGACAGCTTCTAACCACCCCAGCCCCAACCCAGCCCCAGCCCTCAGGCTCTATGTACTTTTTTCAGTCAACTACAACTCGCTGCCTGGTGCAGCATCTAAATTCCATCTGGCAATCCCCTCTCCCCAGCACATGCTATCTGGTTAATGCAATTAAGCTGAGGGGTTTTTCCCCTGGTCTAATCTGCAAGCAAGTCCAGGCTTCCAATTTCCCCAGTTCTCCGATTCCTTTGCGAAAGTAGAGGCATGCATTTCCCCCAACATTCAAGTTATCCCTCTCTTCCCACGAAATGAACTTCCAACCTCAACCCCTAGGCTCACTCAACATCTATCCTCCCATTGTAGCCCTGCTGTATCCTGACCACATTTACCACTTAAGTTTCTGCCAGTGACATTTACGAAAATTCAGTACGTTAAGCATGCGTCCACTGTCTTTTAGTCTGACTCTCTAGAATTAAAAAAAAAAAAAAAGCAAAGCAGTCGCTTTGAAATGAGGCAAACATGTGCAATTAACTTCACATTCTGTATTCCGCTCACTTACAGGTTTTCTGGGTTTGCCAGCGCATCGCTGCAACTAATGATTAAAGAAACCAAACCGAAACTTACCTTTCTCCCTTAAGGTTTTTGTGTATGTGTGTTTTTAAAGTAACGGTGCAGTTCTCCCAATAAGGATGAGCAAGAAGCTGCTGGATAGTTCTCTTAAGACAGCACGAAACCTAAACTGTGCTCGGCTTAAAAGAAACAAATAAAAAGAAATGCTCTCGACCCCAAAGTCCAATGCTAAAAGAAATGATGAAAAAAATATGAAAGGGGAGGGGAAACTTAAAAAAGAGAGTTTAAAAAGACGGAGAGACTACCCTCCTACTGCCGTTCAACTAAACAAAAAGGGGCAAGAAAAACAAACCAAGGAACAAAGAAAAGAGACGAAAGAACGTTTTTTCAAAAAGACGATGTCTTTCTCCTTGTTGCTTTTTAGTAGGTCGCTACAGGAGTAAGCTGCTGCATCTCTAAGTGAGAACAGAAATAAGGGGGGAGGACGTCTTAAAAGGGAGGTGGACTGGACCACAGATTTATAGCACCGTATCACCAACCCCTTCTCTGCCTCCGCACTGCCGTGTGTGCAGCTGCTCTGCCAGAGTCCTATCCCGGGCAGCACGCGCGGAAGTATACGCCGAGTCGTGCCACAACGTAACTTGCTCATCGCCCCAGGTTCCTGATTGGACGAGACGCTTCCACTGAGGCCGCCCAGGCGAAGTTCTGATAGACGATTGGCTAGGGACCTGTGTCACTCTCGCGAACTCAATGGAGTCCCGTTTCAAGGTAAGTTGTGCGGAGAGGTACACACTTAACACTGGCGGCGAAGGGAAATGCAAGAAGCAAAAAGAGATGGGAGAGAGCAACGTGGGAGGGTGGAACTGTACTATGAGAGTTTGCGATATGGCACCATCTATTTTCCTCTTAAGTCTTTCTGCTTCCGAAAGATTCGTTTTATTTTCCCTCACGGCTGCATCTTTGGCATATTTCTTTATAATAGTAAACTGTCCGGTATGTATGAGTCATTGAGAGCCCCTCTCTTTGATCTGAGAGGGATGAACGTACACCCATTACTTGTCCGCATGCCTTTTTCGGTTTGTGTTCCAGTAATCTGTAAATCTATACTAGATATTAGGTAGCTGTGTGTGTTGCTGTTTTAATGTGTGCACATTGATCTCTCTCTCTCTCTCTCTCTCTCTCTCTCTCTCTCTCTCTCTCTCTCTCTTTCTCGAATTTTAAAAAAGAAAGTGGCTTAAATGAAAGCTGCACAGTTTAAATTAGCTTTCAGTTCATGGCAGAATAGGAAAGTAGGAAAGGGGAAGCATAAACGTCCTGTACAGAAAAACAGGTACTGAGTGGAGATAAGGTCCCTCACTTGAAGGTAAAAAGAGCAGCTGTATATAAATTAGAACAAGCCACTCCTCTGCATTTGCTGGCCATACAGTTCTGGGACCACACATGGATTGCTGACTGTAAAGATAGCTCAGCCTTTACCAGGTTTTTTTGAGTATTCAAAAGTTTAACCAGTAGACCTAGTGCTGTCTGTTTTTGCTTTATGGATGAAGGCTTCTTTATTCCAACGGCATATTTTATTAATATTCAGAAAGCCGAAATACAGGCTTACTCATTTATTTCTTCCTTTCAGTGAAAGTGGGGTTACTCGCTTGCCTCGAGTTATAAGGAGAAGCAATATCCCCCTAGCTCATTTCCAGATGGAATTTTTCAGTTTTGACAGCTAGCATCAACTTCCTAGAGAGTACATCTATTTCTTACATAATCTCTCTTCTCTCAAAGATCATTTTGCCTGTTTATTTGTTGCTGGTTGCTGTTTCTGACAATGCAAAGGAGGGAAGCCGCTAGTGAGAAGTGAAGACTGCAGGGAGGTGGGCTGTCAGAAGGGAGAGAAAGATGGTCTGAGAGCAAAATGACTTGGAAGTGGGAAGCAAATCATTGTTCCTTCGGAGTGTCCTTGAGTTTGATAAATGATTAATGGCAAAGAACTGGGGACCTGTTTAGCTCCTATTTAACCTGTGTAACAGTGTCTAAGTCATATTACTTTGCATAACAATAACAGGGGTTAGGAAAAGGGCCCTTATCCTATATGTATGATTACTATTTATAATTATAATTTCCTAGTTCCCTACTTTTTATATAACAATAGCTCTTGGGGGGGGGTTAATGTCAACTTAAAACTATTATATAGTCTCAAGTGAAACTATAAGCAAAAATTAAGAAAAAAAACAGTAGCTTGTAGAAATGAAGGCAGGAGGCTAAACATAAGAAGAGTGTATCCCTGTTTACAATAGAAGTGAGACTAACAGAAGCCTGGGTCTCCTCTAGTAACCCTTCGGTACCACCTCTCACCTGCCAGTTCAATGCAAGGAAAGAAGGATCATTTAGGCAGAAGTATGCTATTGTCTTGTTTATTCAGAGTTATATAGGCAATGAACTAGATTCCTTATGACCATATTCACACTTTGATATTGTATTATTTTTGTAAGTTCTTATCATTGTAGCACTTTGAAGAAAATTCTTACCTTTGTAAATACACAAATACTTTTTATGGTTGGAAAAGCACTCATAAAGCTATTACATGAAAACAGTAATGCTGTTTATTCAAATGAAAAAGTCCTAAATTCTGTGGGTTCAGTATATATGCATTTTCTTAGTTTGACGGAGGTGGAAAATTCTCAAACTATTGTTTTATTCAACATGTTGTCTATTCTCTGTAGATAACACAGACTTACATTGCTAAAAAAGTTGACAATATCCAAAACAGGAGTTTACTCCTTAAAGAAGACCATTGTTAAATTTTAAAACTTTTAAATAGATAAGCAACATTTACCTTTCTGACTTTTCAAAATAAAACAAAATGACAACTGTGTTAATACCAGTGATATTCTGATATAGACTTCCCTTTGGAATTCACGTCTTACCCGGGAACATTATGGGACACAGCACTTCTAGCAATTAATGAGGACTATGTGCAAACATCCTCCCTAAATTAAACACAAATTTTAATCAATCCCTCTTGATTCATAGTGAAGAAAAAGAATTATCCTCGGCACCTGAACTTGCATTAGATAAACAGGTTTTTTTTCCAAGATATTCAAATTCTGATTAAGTCATGAGAGCTCCAACACTCTCTCCAAGCCTTCCGCAGGGTTTGGGCTTGAGGCAGAAAGGAGAGAGTTTGGGGAGCTGCTGGGGGTGTGGAGAAAAGCTGAATATTGATAAAAATTGCCAAGTAATGCTTTGCAGAGCTGAAAATTAAAGGATTCAACTGTTTCACTGAGGCTTTCTCAGGAAAGAACATGTCCCTCCCAGGAATACTTAAAGCTGCTGTGGGCAGTGTTGTTTAAGATAAATAACTTCCTCGCAGGAGCCCTTCCTTGGGCGGAGAAAGGGTGACCTGAACATAATTAGAGACTCTGCAAACTCTTTGTAACTTTTTCAAACAGGAAATAAAGCAGCTCAGCTATGTGTATGAATTGGCATTTGATTTGTCTCAGAAATTCTAAATAATTTGCCCTCTCAAATGAGTTAAAATATTATTTTCTAACTGTTGGGCTTTGGAGAGGTTTTATGTTTATAATGGAAATAATGCTATTTAAATCCTTCATAAGAAATGTTATTATATAACTTGCCCACTACTTTTTTTTTACTTTTCTTTCTTAAATGAGTATTTCAGCTTCCTTTTTACTGTCTCAAACACAGAAAAAGTTGTGGAAATATTGGACACTTTTGTGCGTTTAGGTCCTTAGAGTCTATAGGAGAATGAGGCAGGAATTAGCACCATGGACAGAGACTAACTTAGCGTGCAGGGTAAAGCTTGGAAGATTGGTACAGTATTTTCTGTTTCTCCCTCTGAGACTCGGTAAGAACACTTTGGGTGGAACCTTTTATACCACCGATTTGAGGCGGAGACTGCCGGGCATAGAAACAGGTTTGTTTGGAATTAAGCTCGGGTCACTGTGACAAACCCCAGAGTTAAGAGTCTGGTTGTGTGGCGTCTTCCTCAACCACCCCCAACCCCGGCCTGGAGGAGCATTCCTTTCTTTAAAGTGTTCTTACAAAACAAATGCAAATCCCGGTAATCTCGGAAAGTCTGGCAAACCTACTCCAGAGTTTTTCATTCTGAAATTTCCCAGTGGGAATGGCAACAAGAACTCATCCCTGACTTCCCTAGTTCTTTTCTGGGGTGCTTTCACTCCCTGGCAAAGGGGGGTGGTCTTTCACCCTTTAAGGTGAGCACCTCAAAACTGTTCTGCAGAGGACCCTTTATACTGCAAACGCCCCAGCAAGGACAATGTCTAGGAAGGCAATAAGCAAGATCACAAACAGCCTTTTCTTGTCTTCAAGCTCCTCTTCCAGGGGAAGGGCTACAGAATACAATATACTCGAGGAGAACTCCTCCGGTTTCTATTTAACCTGAAGAGACATGTGAACTATGTTATTCAAATGTATGCATGTGTATACATATGTGTGTATCTACATAACTACATACACACGCAACTATATATAACTAGTTTCCAGTCAATCTTGGGAGATGACCCTATATTGTCACCCCACTTGTCTCCCTCTGCCCTCAAGAAAATTTGTGAGTCACTTTCTTGTTTAAGCCCTTTGCCTGTCGATTTCAGACCAAGATCTGTCGCACGTGCCCCACTGTGTTTCAGCCTGCGATCAAAGATCATTTACGGAAACGCTCCCACGAATATCCTCCGATTTTCTTGCGTCGGTTGCTCAGGAGGAACTTTTAGGATGATAAACTCGCATCTCTGCTCTCATGAAGGGGAACATCCAGGCAATCGGGCGAGTGGGGGGAAAAAACAACAACCTGGAGGTGCATACAGGGCAAATCAGAGCTTCGTGTCCGTTTCTTTCAGTGATGCTAACAGCCTTCTCTAAGCTTCCTCCTGCAGCCAATACAGCTCATGCAAAATTAATACAAGTAATTAAAAATAGCAGTTTCCAAAGTTAAAGGAAACCATCTGTCTCAGATGGTAGCAATCAGTCTTTTCGCCCGCCCCTTTACCCGGACCTGAGAAGAAACGGTTTCTCTGCTTCCGATGCTCAGAGGCTCTTTCTTATATTGAAGATTTATGTTTCCACTTGTGTGCGATCCACGTCTAATTTGAAATAATAAAGCCGGGCTGACCAACCAGTCAATCACAGCCATCAACTGTGCCCGGCGAGCTCCCTGCCCCCAGCTCCCTCAGGTCTCCAACTCTTTTCCTCCCCCTTCAGACCCCCCCCCTTCCCGCTCCCTTTTCTCCTTCCTCCTCTCTCACGCACACTCACATTTTCCCCCCACGTGTGTTAAGATCAACCCTTGCCCCACAGTGCAAGCGACAGCACCGGGGCACGGTGACAAAGGCGGGGTTTATATCTGAAGACTGAGGCCCGGGGAGACCGCGGCTAGTGAAACAGCTGTCTTATCAGCCCGCTGCAGAGATGGAGATGGCTGGAGAGGTCCTCAACAGATAATCGCTTGAATAGGTTTGCAAAGCGCCAAACTTCACGCTTGATAAGCCCAACCCAATGTAGAGGGCAGCCCGGATCCTGCTCCTTTCTGTTTCATCTTGGCTGTGAATTAAGAAATTGAAATTCAGGTGGCAGAAGCAGCCGGCTGCTGATAGACTCCGAAAGCAAACTGACATTAGAATGCTTTCGGCAGGCAGAGAGGGGGCGCCTGCAGTGGGACTTTGTGTCTGGTTTTGTTTCTAAGGTATAGGGGCAAAGGAAGGAAAAGCCCAACAGGTTTTAAATTTATCTGGGAAAGGGATGCGGTGAGCAGTGGGAAAGGAACTCAGTGTTCGGGCATGAAGTTGATGAAAACAGCTTAAGTAACAACTGGATCCAACCTGATGTGAAAGAGGACTCTAGCTCAGAGCAGGGGGCAGAAGAACTGGCTTTCAAATAGTCTCCAAAGTTTTCCTTCCTCTGTAAGAAAAGCACATCAACTCGGATATAAGACTTTCCGGAGCCAGGCGACTATAACCTGGCCTTTAGTCTCTAAGTGCAAGGGCCTCCTCCCTGCCCACCTTTTAGAATAGATTGAGAAGTCATCAACTACTGTAAAGAATCCTCTTAGCTAACTGTACGGATAACAGTTATATTTCAACTCCCTCCCCCTTTACACAGCTCATTGCAATAGGATAATTGAGGAAACTCGGTCAAGGTTTGTAGCAGATTCCAGCTTTCCAGATAGAATGTTTCAGTTCCACACTCCTCTGCCAGCTTATGAGGTTTGAAACTTGATATTTGAATGGATGCTACCCCACGATTTAATAGGCATGAAGACCAACCTATAAGCCTTGATGTGTTGTCCTGACTCTAACAGCCTGGCACAGGACCTTGTACTCTGTTTCCTAAGTGTCTTAAACATAGGTCCACTGTGGGTGTCGAGTCATGATGTTTACAAGAGGGTATGTGCCCTACAATATTTATACTCAGCATAAATATACAATATTTAGACACATCATAAAAAGTACCTTCAAGCGTCATCACATAGCTGACCCAGACTCAGAAAATCAATCTGCTTTTGTTTTGCTTAACCCTCAAATTTAGATCAATGCCAGAGTGCACACGACTAAAAGCATAAAGCAAATTTCAATCACGTTGACGTGAAGAAAAACAGGTAAATTTGTTAGAAAGGAGGATAAGAAAAAACTTAGGATCCTAGGCACGTCTTGGTAATTATTAAACTCTTTTCCCATAAGAAAAAGAGCTCTTTAAACCTTGAAATGACCAGATTACTCACTGTTAGTGATAAACAAAAATACATTATCAGTCATGAGATCTCAAAGACATTTCTATTGAATGACTATATGAAAATCCTTAGTCATATGTAACGCAGAAAAGAGATGTTTGGGTTTTCTTTTTTAAAAAAGTCAAGTATGTGCATGAATGATTAAAGGATTTGAGTATCCTACCTACAGTGAGACAGAAATGTATGGTTATATAAGTAATCCTTCTTTTCCATATTATCTTTTTCTATAAAGTTATAGAAGTTTAAACAATGGCAACTGTATAAACATGTTAAGGACTAATCTTTTAATAAATTCCTGCTCTTCCACACGATAGTGTTATTGCCAGTATCCATATGAACAATACCTTATTTGTCACAAAAGGATAATTTTGAATTACCAGGTTCGATAAATATTTATGCTATGGGTTCTATTTTTGTTTTTCTTAAGCAAATTGAAAATATATACACAGAAGATGATTTAAACTATTGTTTATTGACATAGGTAGAAATTTTTAAAGATACAAATTTACATCAAAGCTAAAAGACACACTCCAAATTTGTGAGACGAAAGAGACAGTTAATGGATTTAAATTATAACATTTCAAAACTAAAAGAAAACTGTAATTTTCTTCATTGAATAGAAACTGTTTTGGCTTTTAAATTAATATGAAAACCACTCCTATCTCCCATTTTGCCACTAATTCATAATATATACATTTGTCAGTATTGTTTCCAAAGGGTTAGTGGCAAAAACTAACAAAATAGTCAAGAGTATAAAAGTGTTTTTAAGGATTTTCTAGAATCAGTTCTCTGTGGGAAATAAGATAATGTATAGTGAAGGGAGAGAGTCTGTAATCCAGAGGCAGAGCTACCAAAGCTTTTAAAATGCCCCAAAGTTGCAATACTTTTGTTTATAACTGATCACGAATCTGTTACCAAAAATATCTGACAGGGCAATTACAGTTTTCCAGTTACAGCATTTGTCATCAGGTAAGTGCCAAATAAGTGACAATCCATCCAGTTCCTAAATATTTATCCCTCTTCTTTGACAAAAGGCTTGCTTTAATTTGAGTTGAGCATCTTTTGAGTGCCCATCATGTGCCAGAATAACAAAACAGGGTTACAGACTGTAAGTGTTTAATGGAAATCAGATTAGGCTTTTAGAAACCCCTAGTAAAAGAGAAAATTAGAAAATCTAAATAGCTCGGTAAATGTGTCATATAAAACATACTCACAGTATGCCTGCCTGTGCTGTGTTATTGCTGTGTAGTCTTCTAAATGTTTGCGCACTGTAATTTTCTTATTATATGATCGTCAACATTTTTAACATAATATAATAGTGCCCTTTTAGAACCTATAGTTTTGCAAACTATTAAGAGCTTGAGTCATGACTTCAGCACATGTTGACTTGTACCTGACTTTGCGATCAAAGTTTTTGCATAGAAGTGGTCAATATACAGTAACTACAATCTTGGGCATTTTTATTTTTGTAAAGCCAGAATTAGAATTCTGCCTTGCGTATGGTCTCTTAAATATTTTTCATTTGCTCTCATTAATGTCTTACCTGATATATTCTATGATAAATATCTTCTCATATTTCTAATTGTAACCAAGTTTTACAGGCCCCAGAAGGCATAAAATTCTTCTGTCTGCCCTGCTATGTGACTCCAATATATTTCCCTATACAATTTCATGATTCTCCCATAAAAAGTTGTAGGTCTTCAAAAAGGAACTGAGTCTGAGATCCTATTTGACTGATATAATAATAAAAACACCTTAGATTTTTATAGTATCTTTTATCACAAAAAGCTCAATGCACTTTTACATATTTATCATGGTAACCCCGCGAGGTGAGAGGGACATAAATTATGTCTCATATTCAGGAGCCCAGCAGAAGAATGAGGAATTTAGGTAACATTTCTAAGGTTAATAGAAACAGAGAGCAGGGTTCCCGAATGCTGATGTTCCTACAACCTGTTCTCTCTTTGACATTAATTATGGCTATTGTTACTTTAGTTAGGCTCAAATGTTAGTGTTTGGCATTCTGTATAGCTTATAATTCAGCTAATTACTTGATGGAATCATATTTAATCAAATATAAAACACTGAAGTTTAACCAAATTAAGGTATTTTTATTTAATGTAGAAACACTTGATTATTCAATTATACACAACACACACACACACAAAATCTATGCTCATTTTCTAATGTTTGTTATTTACAAAAGATTATTTTAAAAGTTACCAGTTATTTGTAGCATGGAAAGAAACCGGTTCCAGTGTCCCTGCCCTAGACTTTCTGTAGACTCATTCTCCCTTTCCACGTGTATTTTTATATGCTGTTATATTTTTCCATTTACATGCACTAAAAGGAATTTCTACTCTAGCATATAATTTCCTAGGTTGCCTGTGCTTGAAAAAAAAATCTATCAAATAAATATCTAAAGGAATATAAAGACAGACTGTATAAAAGAGCTTTTAATAATATGGTTTTCTTTTGTTTGTTTTGAATAAAACAAAGTGAAGAATTAATACCAAGTTGACACCGGAGAACAGGCTTTCAGAACAACACAACTAGCTGACGGTTTATAGCTTTTTGCAATTTCCTCCAGGCTTCCGTTGCTATGGACTGATAAAGATATAGCTACAGATGTGGACTCTGAGTCATTAATTGGAAGGAAATAAAATTTTGCAGCCTGCTAAGAATGGATATAAACTTTGGAGGTCTCACTTCACTGTGGGTCACGGTGGGAAGCAGATGATATAAGGTGGTTTTATGTTAACTCCGGTGGCTATTTGGTATCTTATAATTTGATAGGACTGACCCACTCAAGGGCAAGTCTAGTCATGTGACTACCAGACTTCCTGAGGAAGTGTAATTAGCACCAGGAAGAAATGCATATGCATAGACGCAGAGTAGCTAAAACTTTATTGCTTTTCCACACCAACTCCTCTTAACTATTAAGGTTGCTATGATTAAATAAAAAACCAGCTTTCTTGATCAACCAACATTTCGGGGCCAGGGATTCTGTTATAATAGAAAGAAAATCCCATCCCTTTGGTCATTGTCATCCTAGCTTTAGAAATTAAGACGATGGTTGTTTAAAGTACCAGATTTTACACACACAAGTTGGAAACTATAACATAAATGAATGAGGTACAGATTGTTTAAGCTGATTGAAGGAACAAATAGACGCTTCCTTGAATCATTTTGACACAATTTACTGTGAGATTTTTCTTTTTTTTTTTTTGTCTCTTGCTGGTATTTATGGATTCCTTTTGCAGACAATAAAAAGAAAAGCATTTCTTTTATGTCAGTGCTCATTATTTAACTCATAGAACACTGGTGTTTTCTGGAATACTAATAATTCCTAGATGCAAAATGAATACTTAAAGAGGCATGTTTCTGTTTTAATCATATCAAAAGAATTCATGAAGGTTTGCGTCGCTTTATAAGATCTTATAAAGAGGGCATTATTAATATATATTACAGCGTTCAGCTTCGGTCTGAAGGATCTTTCTACAAATCTACTGTTGAGTGTGCAGGGGTAGAGAGTGTTGTTCAGGACAAACAGAAGATGTTTCAGAGGTAACAATTAAAGCAGCACTGTGGTAAAGACCAGGCTACTAGCTCCTGAGTGCAGTGGGCTGGAAGGTACAGCTGTCAGGTTGCTTTAGCATGCTTATGTCACCATGCTGGCTTTGAAAATCAACTAAGGGAAGTACAGACACAAAAGTACCAGGACAAATTACATATTACCGACTAATGTCAATTTGGGAACGGCTGAGCAGCACGGGACTGGAAAGTCCACAAATGAGACCCACAACATAAATTGAGTTTTGTCTGAAATTTAAAACTTCTTCCAAGGAAATGACAGGATCACAGAATAACAGAGAGCAAGGAGAGACTGGCGCGTTTTGAAGAGAGGAGCAGGACACTAATAAAAATCAATGTATTCTGAAGATCAAAATAGGTCTACACAGCACTGGGAAAGGGGCAGGATTCTGAACATAGAATATGTTTGCAACCAGAGAGGAAAGGTGGGTTATGAAAGAGAAATGGAGCCGGGGCCTGTGCTGCTGATAACCTCCTTCGCTTTGGATGCCCACCCCAAACACCTTTGTGCCTATGGAGGGCATTAAAAACCCTGCTCGAAAGATATAAACTGTGGGAGAAGCCCTTTACTTAGAGAAAGGAGACATGAGCCCTAGCATTGTTTTACCCACTAACTGGCTGTTTCCCATCAGCAAGTCCTTCCATTTAATCCTCGTGACTGCCACACTAACCTGCTCATGAGAAAGATAACACAAGCTATGTGTTAGGCGGCATCCAAACTCAGGTGCCATCACAACACTCTGAAGTTAAACCGTTTGCCCAAGATATACAAGTGGAAACTGACAGTGTCCGAATCTAAGTCCCTCCCCACTGCTTGGCACAACACCCCAATTGGACCTTTTAATATGAAATCCAACCTCTTTAAAGATAGCACCGAGTACAGGTGCCATAACTCTTGAATAAGAACAAATGATAAGGCATAAGTAATTAAGATGAACGGACAAAACTATTTCATATCAAAAGTAATTATGTTCACATGTCTTGCATTTGTGATAGCTTGTCTATTGCTAATAAATAAATGAGAAACCAATTGATAACTGCTTTTGTAAAACAATTTGGAGAAAAATACTAGAATTTTTTGAAACTGTAAGTTGCCCTAGGATATTCTCAACCTTAGGTAATACTGTCTCGAAATTTGAAGAACGTGATTTAGTTTTTTGTATATTTTGCGGAGTCTTCTCCCTAACTGTACAGTAAATAAAGCCATCGGGAGGATGGTATATATTTACTGTTTAATTATATATGAGTTTCCTGAAATACCAACCTTATTACATTTTATAGGGAGGATGTTCACCGAAACATTAAACCAGAAGCTAATTTGAGCAGAAAGGTACTAGATTCACTATTAATTCTCTCACTACATTTTCTGCATTGTTGCCTTTGTGAAAATTCTAAGTAGGTATTATCTTTTACAGAAAAGACAGCTTGGGGTTTCAACAGAAAAGAAAAAAAGTCTACAGCTCAGGCTTCTGCCCTTCCAACCACCAGGTGGGGGCAGCTGCTATATGCGGAGTGGTCAGGTTCAGTAATGTCCTTTAGGACTTGGATTCAGAGACATGTCAGACCGGCATCCCTGAGCTTTATAAGCAAAATACCTTTCACTGACCAAATCAAACATTTAAACTTAATGCAGATGAGAAACAAATATGACAGAACAACAGAACCACAATATAAGAACGTGCTCTCCTAGGTTCTTAAGACGACCTCAGACATAATTTTCCTGTCCAGTTGCAATTTACTGATACTAACTGGGGAAAGAAAATTAACTATTTCCTTCACTTACTACCTGTCTAAATTATGATGAAGGGAAATTTCTCTTTTACCCACTACCCTTTCCTACCACAAGTAAAGAATTTCATAAAACAAACCTTTGCCAACCAGTAAAAAAAAAAAAAAAAAAAGAAAGCCTTGAAATGACTTGCTTATATTTCTGTGGCACATAAGTAAATGAAAATCATAATACAGTAAGTAATTAGAATGAGATTGAACAAAAACTGGCTTGCTGACAGGTACCATTTAGTGAATTGCTATTTCAATGCCCTAAACAGCCACCCAAGTTAATTCAATTTTCATACTGTTTAATTTTTTTGTCTTTAAAATCACTCTTCAGAGGACAGAAAAGTGGCTCACAGTGTATCTCTGTGGGATGATGCAGCTCTCTGCTTTATCTCTTATTTCATGGCACGACTTAGAAGCATTCTGCAACCATGGCAGGGTTCTGAACAAGAGCGACAGGCAGGCGCAATGTATCTTAAAGGATTTTCTACTAAATGTGTAGTATTGTTAAGGCAGGGGAGAAAGGTATCAAAACCCAATTCCTAACTAGAGAAACATTTTTGTAATATGATCTATTTTCAAGTGCTCTATCACTATGCTTTTAAGTTTTATAAACTGCACCTATATTAATTTTTAGATAAGAATCATAACTCTTTTAGGAGCCTTGTTTGTCGGAACGGAGCACAGAAAGTGCCGCTGCCTTCACTCATGCACTCATTTGACTCAAAGCACAGCCTTGAATAATTCGAAACCAAACAGGACTGCAGCAATCAATTCTCATCCAATTTATTGGGCATGAGTTAAAGCCAATTAAAAAACCATTTTTGGTGCAATTCAAGGGGAAAAATGTATAAACTCATGAAAAACAAATTTCAGTCCTAGACATGAGTCATCACTATTGAAAATATTGCTGTCATCCCTAAATCAGAAAGAAAAAGATTCTAGAGTTGTGCAGTCCTCTCTGAGAACTGCATCTCCCAGAAACGATTTTAGATAATTGTTAATATTTTCATGAGGAAGTGACCTGGAAGAAAACTCATGCACTTCTGGTCTTGCCTTCCGTTTGCATAAAGTCTGCAGTAAAATTACAGCAGTTTCTTGGATTTGTGAATTAAGAGCAAAGAAGTGACCTTTATACAAAGAAAGCAAAAACATTTTACTTATAATTTTAAAGCATCCTTTAGCCATTAGACCATGTTGCCTTCCACATGACTACAGTGGCTTTCTTTCCAGGCTATAAAAGGAAACAATTCCCATACAATCTGGATAGTCTTAGGGTAATCAAAACAGCAAAATTGAAGCTCCTGGGTGGGAAATTGCAGCTATAAAGCAGGGCCATACATTTTCCATCTGTATATTAAAAGGGCTTTTCAAGTTCAGGCAGTTAAGTCTGCATTCTGGCCCTGCATTTCCCTATGTCCTTAATCTACGAGTTTAGGCAAGTCACTCAAACGTCCTAAGCCTCAGCTTTGCCGTTAGTAAAATGGGCACTGAAATTAAAAGCAACTGTTTTACACATGCAGTGAGCATCAGAGATGAAAAAAGGCCTTGTTCCCTAGCCAGGTGTGGAGGCACTGGCTTTTAATCCCAGCACCTGGGATGCAGAACCAGGTGGATCTTTCCATTGGCGGCCAGACTGATCTATACAGTAAGCAAGTTCCAGAATAGCCAGGGCTACACAGAGAAACCCTGTCTCAAAAAGAAAAAGAAAGAAAAAGAAAAAAGTCTTTGTCTTATGAGAATACCTGCCACAGGGGGCATCTTTCCACCTGAGGAGGGGGCTTTTCTTTTTTCTGGTCTTGACCCTAGGGAATTCCAATTGATAATTGTGAGGTGAGTTCTAAGCACACCTGTTTATTTAAAAAACAAAAACAAACAAAAAAAAACTTCATTGAGGATTTGGATTTAAAAAAAAAAAACCCACTGGTTTAGAGCAAAAAACAAAGAATTTTAAAAATCAGTACAGATTTCACATCCTTGGTCCCTTACTGTGCAGTTTGTAAACTGTGACTTGAACTATGTTGGCTCTCTGTGATGCTATTACTGATGCTGAAGGATATTTGGTTGGTATATATTAGGGTTTTATTTATGCCATGTGGCTATACGGAATAAGCACCATTTCCTGCTAGTAAAACGAAAGAACAGACATGAGAGATGACCTTGGGAAATTACAGAATCGTTCCAGGCAAAGATATCCTTTAGTGTCAGCTATGTTTGTAGCTTTACCTTTATTTAATAAACATAAGTAAACGAGTCAACCCTATCCATTTATTTTTTCAGGGTCATATTTTTCTGCTCAGTTAGGTTTTTGTTGTTGTTGTTCATTTTTAACTGTTCTCCTTCAAGATAAATTCTTTCCGGTGTGAAGGTAAAGGAGGCACACAATTAAGAAGAGAAACCACTGAAGAAATGTGTACATGTACATATTCACTTGTACACGCACAAGGTATGCTAGCCTGACACGAATATTCAAGTTACTTATGGCTCACAGTGACTTTTTATTAACCACAGCAAGACTATCCTTAACACTCTTTCATTGGTTTAGAAATTAATTTATTAGATGAGCAATTTGTCTGTCACCTTGGAAGGAGCAGAAATAATTTCCTCATAGAATTGGAGCTTTAACCATGTTAATAAGGGGGGGAGAACAGAGTTTAAGGAGAAGGAAGGATACTCAGGTCCTAGAAGAGACAAGGTGGAGAGGAAGTGAGAAAAACCTCCTATTTTTGTCAGGGCTCCTCTGGGTACATTGGAACATTGGAATGTTCTCAGGCTCAAACCCTTTAAAGCCGAACGATACATATCTTGACATACCTGGGCATAGGCATTCAGGAAGGTTCCAGGGTGGTCACACTACCAAACAGAGTTTTTAATGCAGAATTTCTAGAGAGCAGGCCATTGATATACTATCCCCGGATTTAAGAATGCAAATTGCATAGATTACCTAGGAGCTCACTGTGAAAATACTTATTCCCTGAGGGCAATCTACCTTCAGGCTTTAGAAATGACTCTACAGTCTGGATATAATTTAGCATCATGCACTGACAAGCTGTTGTAGATCAAGGAGACACTGATTACGTTGTAGATGAGAGGGGTTGATAGGCCCATATTCCAGTTCCTATATAGAAAGTGGGAGTTTCCGTGTGGCAAGCGGCAAGTTGTTTTCTCGCATATGGAAGCTTGAACAGCTGTAGACTCTGACACTCTGATGCTCATGGCTTAGAGTTCAGGGCACTGTCTATACCACTGGTGGAGCAGCTAGTCAAATATGTAGTCAGAAGCACTGCCCAGTTCAACCCAATTTTTCTGGCCTATTGTCAGATCTAGAAGCTCAACATAAAGATTCCTCGCAAGATCTTTGACACCAGACCAGGCTCAGAACCCAGCATCCTCTTAGAGTCTGTCAAATTCATTTTTTTTCACATTCTATAGGATATTTTCCTATTATTTAGAATGCATTGTAGGTCTTTCTTACTGGGTAGGAAATAGGTAACTCCATTTTGAACACCCTGGCAAAAGAGTGTATAGAAAAGCTGCCTTCGCCGTACTCTTTTAATACGTACACTAGAGGACTCCTCTCGCTCTCTGTGGCCTCCGGCATTGGATGCTTAACTAATGCTTGAGTTGAGCCACTGGCTACATATCAGTGTTGGAACGAAAACATTCCCCCTACTTTTAACACCTCCTGCTAGTTCAATAAAGTGATGTTTAAATAACTGAACTGGCTTCAATGAACTGTACTTGCCATTTTTTTCCCCTGCTTCTTAGCTAGATAAAATGGAGATGATTATGAAGTGGATGAGCAGGTTTAATGAAAGCCAGTTTCTTTTGGTACACTCCTGAAGCAGCAATCATCATCTGTTTGGCTTTTGAAGAGCAACAATTATAATCACTTAAACCCCCAAGGGGAACAAAAATAGAATTTACATTAGCATATAAAATATACAGCTGGATTGGGCAAGCCTACAAAATTCGGGGGAAATCATTCTAATCTGAATGCTATTCAAGCTCACGAGTAAAATGAGTTCAAGAGTATTTTACATACTTCCTTCCTATAGAATAATACATATAACAATGTCGAGAGGAGTTTCCTAAAAATGAACACGGAGAAGTAAATAAATAAATAAATAAATAAATAAATAAATAAATAAATAAAGGGTCCAGGAGAGAATCCCAGAAGGGCCGCACTGTGGTACGGGAGTATCAAGAGCACACCTAACTGTAGGTGCTACATGTACACCAAGTCCTGGTCTAAAGAGATGGTTTCCACCGTGAAACTGTGCACTGCAGGCTGCAGAAAGAAACAGGATGGCTTGAACTTGACGAGCAGTGAAAATTAATCACAAATAAGGAAGCTTTTACATCAGCATGGCTTCCTTCCTCTCAGGCAAATCGGCAGCCATCCAAAGAGACTGAAACCACCTCAAAGCTCTTTTAGAGCAATCGTTCTCGTAGAACCTTTTTATTGCATCCCCTTCCTCACCATAGCTAGCTCACAGTCTCCCTCTGTACTTACGTTATTTAATTACCTATGCTTGTGAAAACCTTGTACAGTTTGCAAGATTTTTTTTTCTTTTTAGCATAGAAGACTAAAAATGGAGCTTGTGCCGGATCCATTATGCCACTGGCAACAAAACACTAACATAATCAATATATTAAAGGCTTTCCTGGCTGTGCCCATTTGTCAAAGGCGGTGTGTCTGAGGAATTACACTAATGAATCTTTGACCAGTCAGCATCCTATGCAGGAAGCTCACTCTCCCTCGTCATAAGTGCGTATCTATGTAAAGACAAATGTTTATTTCCAGCTTTCTGCACGTCATTCCAAAATCCATTACTCTATTTTTTAATGAAAAAAAAAAAGCACAGAGTCCATTTGTGAAAAACACCTTCACAAATGCCAAAGTAGTGCCCAATACAGGCACACCAGTGAGCCCACCCTCCATCTCCTTAAAGGAACTTAGTGCATACTTCTGACAGTTGGTCTTATTAAATTTAACCATTAGGTGACACATCTACCTCTGCCATGGAATGTACAATGCTTGGCAACGTGGTTCTAGTTTCCAGCAGGGCATTCCCATGGATGCTCCAGAATTGCACTTAACTAGACAACACACAATGATATATGTAAAGTCTTTGCTCATTTGTAATATCAGATACAGTGGCCTTGACAGTAACAATCAAACATATCTTGAATGCAATCAGTGCCACACAATCAGATTCCATGCTGGTAGATTAAGCCCTGAGAAATTAGAAACAAACGCAAGCCTCAATTTCTACAGACGTCTCAGCTCCCATTATCTTTAACAAAGGATAATGGTGATTTTTAAGATTGCATGAAATGTTTATAATATTAATCAGCTCTGGAAGCATTCAAAAAGTTGGATTCTCTCTTCTTAGCAGAAACAATCTCCAGTCTTATATCTTTATCATCTCTATCTTAAGGAATTTAAACCATTGCTACTGCCTTCTCAAGCTTTTCCAGTGTCCATCAAGGGTAGCGGCATCTAGTTTGCATTATTTTGTGAGGTCCTGGGAAAACGTTCACATTCTCAGAGGTACTAGAAGTCCACAGCATATAACACAACACGTCTTAGTTTCATCTTCAGAGAATTTACAGGAATAATTGAAGAACTGGAAGATCCCAGGACTGAGACAGAACCTGAAGGTGCTTTTGTCTTTTTTTCTTTACTTTAAAGATACCTGATATTTTTCCCAATAACGTTTTAAAGACATTCTAACTTTGTACAAAGCTGTGAGACTGTAGTAGTGAGATGTTTAAAATGCAGGAGTCTCCATAGACTCACATTAAATAATCCTGGGCTTTAGTTAATAGTAAGTATAGTAAATAGTCTTATTATTTAGTAAAATTTATTTTCATGGTATCTGTTATCCTTTAAGTTTAAAGTTAAAAAAAGTTTTAATAATTTAAATTTCCTCTTTGGTTACACATTGCTATAACCACAGCCTTTTATATCTACAGCTATATGTATTTATTATTTCTATAAATAGATTTTGCATTTTGATTAATTTGAGTGGAAAGAAAATCTGTCTAGACACAGTGTTTTTATTTTAGTACATTATAATAGAAATTTTCAAATTATAGATATGATGGAAAAGTCATGCAAACATTTTAATATTAAAAACAGAGACTAAACCTCATTGAAATTTTTTAATATGTGCAAACACCCAAATTGAATTTCTTATGGGTAAAATTTGACCAGTCTTTCAAGATATGTGCTCTAGGGTCAAAATGTTCCAGAACTGAATCTTAAATGCCATCCACATTAGAGCTTCATGAGTCTCCTCGTTATGGTATGCTTCCTTAACATTCAAAATTATCTGATATGAAAAATATCTACTGATATTTTCATGGTAATATAATTTATATATGGTAAATCTAGATAAGTACATTTTTAAAAAATTGGAAAATTCTTCAAAAAGTTTTGCACTTAACAAGACCATCAATATAAACTCTGTACGTATGTGTATAATTTTAAACATTTTTGTTTTTTAGACATAGTATTATTATGTCATCCAGGTTGGCCTTGAACCTATGATCCTTCTGCCTCTTTCTTCAAAATGGTTGGGATTACAAGTATATGCCAGTACACCCAGGTTCAACTGCTTTACAAATTTGTTTATTTATTTATGTACTTATTGTGTGTGTATGTACACGGTATGCAGTGTACACACATGAAGGCCAATGGACAGTTGTGGAGTCTGTTCTCTCCCTCAACCTTCATATGAGCTCCAGGGATCAAGCTCAAGTCTCTAGACACTCACTACTAGCATCTTTACTAGAGGAGCCATTTTGCTGGCCCTCACATGTTTGATTTTATAATTTTGTTTTGTTTAAGACAGGGTTCCACTATGTAGCCTTGGCTGTCCTGGAACTTTCACTATAGATCATTCTGGCTTCAAACTCACAGAGATCCACCTGTCTCTGCCTCCTGAGTGCTGGGATTAAAGGCGTGTGCCACCACTGCCTGGCTCAAGTAACACAATTTTAAAAAGAGTAAGTATTTACACAGACAAGCCAGGATCCTGCTTACTGCATAAAATCACCAGACTTATTCTGGATGCTTTACTTCTTCCTCAAGTAAAACTGAAGCACTGAGCAGCTTCCTGTTGGCTGTAACGATATACATAAATATATTTCCATATGGGCAATATGAAAATTTGGGCAACCTGCCTTAATTATTTTGATAATATTTAAACAGATTAATTTTAGGAATAGATTTCACAGATCTAATCGTATAAACAACAAATCAAAGCAGATGGAATATATATGGATCAAAGACGAATTTTAAAAGAGCACTTACAAGGTACAGGCTGTTCTCTCAGTGACAGTTGGAGAATCTCCCATCATGGAGGGTCCGTGGGGAGGAACATTGATGCAGGATGATACACTGCATCAAGGCTGGCTTGAACTTACAGCGGTTCTCACACTTCAGCTGCCTAAATGACTACCGTTTGGAAAGCCATCAAGCCTGCTAAGAATCTATCATCTTTTAATGTTTAAAAAGGAATTATAGAATAGTGTTCCATTTGAAACTTCTAACCTTCTGTGTACCTTAACTTTTAGGGTTCTTTTGGTTCACCAAATGAGGTCTCTTTGTAAAATGGAGATCCCTGATTCACTGGAAAGTTAAGGTAGAAACGGCCAATGTCATGGCAGATGCTACTGTGGGAAGTGTGTCACAGAAAAGAGATCCTGCTTAAGTTGCTGGCAAAAGAAAACACCTTACTTATTTAATTTCAGGTTCCAATTGAAGGAAAATCAGGTTTTCAGTTATAATTTCCTTTTATTTAAAAGTAGGAATTGTGAAAATTTATTTTAAAATGCTTCACCGCTGCAATTGAGTTTTTGTTTTCCTCTTTGTTTGTTTGATTTGGGGACAGGACAAAGAATACAACAAATTCTCCATAACTAATGTCCCTGAGAAGAAATAACCAATCAAACCAGGTTACTACACCTAAAACTAACTGGAAGATTAGTTAGAAATATTTCAAAGCTTATTTATTTTTATTTTTTTCTGAAAGAAATTCTTGTCATGCAAACAACAAAAATTATCAGGTAATGAGAATATATGGAGATGGTGTGGGTTTTATTTATATTTTTGAAGTCTAGTAGACTATTTCATATTTTTCCTTTTATTTAATTTGCAATTTACTTTCTTTTGGAAAGTTTAGAGTGTGATAGATTTTGGTTCAAGCCCTCTCATGGTTTATGATCTATCTGACCCTAAATACGCAAGTTTCTGGGCCACATAAGCCTACTACTCCTCAGTGTTTTGAACACTAACTGAGATCATACATACAAAGCACTCATCCATATGACTAGATCCTGACTGCTAAACTCATTGATAATGTTGACTATTAAATTCACAGCTATTTTAGACTACATAGTGGTATATAAGATACACATTAAATATAATGCTAATAAAATAAAGAACGATTGCTTTTGTACCTTAAGAAATGTTAACATTGGAGTCCAAGTGATGGCTCAGTGGCAACAGGTGCCTGCAGCCAAACCTGAGTCTGCGAGTTCAATCCCAAGGGCCCACAGAGTGGAAGGAGTGAGCTGGCTCCTGAGAGCAGTCCCTTCCACATCCTATGAGCCCATATCCGCATATGCACACACCAATAAATAAATGCTTACAGATGTTGGTATTGCTGGAGAAATAGTTTAGTGGTGGAGCTATTGCCTAGCATGCACGAGTTCTTAGGTTCAGTCTCAAACACCGGGACAAAATAGCATCATCTCAGTGAGTCCTATCTATCTTACTTCCTTGCTCCTAGGTACATTTCATGCCCTGTGTATCACCCAAGAACTCGGATCTTCAAGGTATTTGACATACCATGAGGTGGTCTGGCTGCCCACCCCCAACTCTAATTTCCTACATCTTATCTACTTCTTAATATGTGAATAATCGCACAAACTAATCATATTCTAGGAAGCAATGACTATTTGTCAGAGTTAAAAACACTTAGGAATTGTCTTCTGGGGGCTAAAGAGATGGCTCAGCAGTGAAGAGCCCTTGTGGCTCTTGCAGAGGACTGGGGTTCAGTTACCAGCACCCACATGATGATTCACAACCGTCCATAACCATTTCCAGGAGATCCAGCACCCTCTTCTGACCTCTGTTGGAACCAGTCACAAACGTGGGATGTGCACATATGTGCAGGGAAAACATTCACATATATAAACAAATCTTAAAATAGGAAAAAATAATTTTGTACTTATGAGCATGATAAGGTTTCTGTTACCTTAAAATGTATTTGAATAGACTAAGGTTGAGGGAAAATATCAGAATATGATCTCCATGTACCTCATATGCTAATAATGCCTAAGAAGAACATTTAAATTTTAGGCCTAAAATGTTTTATTATTTTGATATTTTAGAAAAAGTAAGTTCTAATATTACATTCTTCTATGAAGAAATTTTCATATATGCCTAGCAGCCTTACCAATGGCAGGGAACTACAGAATTCTTGAGGGAAAATATCAGAAATTATTTGTTCCCCAACTTTTTAAAATAATGTTTCTGTTGAGTGTCTTCAACTGAAACAGTATTTTCAATGTGTAGGTGGGAAGCTAAGTAAAACCAGCTGAAGGCTGATTTGAGATGGAATGTGCTTAAAAGAACGCTTAATTATAGATATTTTTCTAAATTAAAGTGTCAAACTAACCTATTTTATTATGTACAGGAGACACTTAATTACAATTATCTATACAGTGGAAAAATAATATTCTCACTTTAATATTTTATATATAAATACAGTTCAATATACTTATGCAAAATCCCAAGTTGATGCTAATATAGTTTGAGATTAATCACATAGTTAAATAGCTAAGGAAGTGGAGTAGTAAGGTCCAAAATGGATTATGTCTGTAGAATAATGCTAGCTGGCTGTCTAAAGTCTAAGAACTCTGCTAGCTGGCTGTTCATAGTCTAAGAACACTACTAGTTGGCTGTCTATCTCTAAGAACACTGCTAGCCGGCTGTCTCTAGTCTAAGAACATTGCTAGCTGTCTGTCTGTCTCTAAGAACACTGCTGTCTGTCTGTCTGTCTG
>NC_022016.1:28720444-28760580 GCF_000317375.1 Microtus ochrogaster
CTGTCTGTCTGTCTGTCTGTCTGTCTCTAAGAACACTGCTAGCCAGCTGTCTATAGTCTAAGAACACTGCTAACTGGCTATGGCCCAGCACCAACTGCGTAGAAAAGCAAGCTTCCCTATTGAGGTCCTGCTACTCCAAACATAAAATACTGAATTCTAAACTTCTGAGACTTATTCTCTACATTTTTTACAGACCTGAACTGATTTTTTTTAAATCGACCCAGGAAGTACTCTAACTGGCTACTGGGTTTGGAAACTCTAACTGAAAACAGCAGCACTGATGACTTGGAAAGCTGAATTTGGAGCTCTTTCCTATGAAACGTACTGGGAAGTTACAGGAACTGTATGTAGAATAAGCAAAATGTCATTTGTTAAAATAGTTATTAAAGACATGTGCAAACTATTCATCTGTACCATAAAACACTTTAAAAGTATTTTTTCAAGTTTCTAGGTTCACAGGGAGTTTATAATTACTGAAAAAAAAATTTAGACTGCATCATGAGAATCATAGGAATGCAATCAAGTCAACACACATAGAAATTAAAGTTCAGAGGCTCAACAAAACAAGAACTAATTCCTTTCAAGGGGCATTTTTGGTTTCTAACACCATTCAGCTTTGAGAACTCGGATGACCTTCCCTTTTCAGACTGTGTGCAGTGTAGGACATCTCAGTCATTCCCATGGCAAAAACCCTAAATACGTAAAACAGCAACTGGCTCCACAAAATAAAATAATAATAAGTCAAGACTGCTGTGCACTAACGCTTCTCTCCCATAGGATAAGGTCCAGCCAGAGTTTAGAATTCTTCAGAGTTGAGCCCTTTACGGGACTTTGTTAACTTGGCTACACCACAAATACCATATTGCATAGCCATTCTCAGAAAATGAATGAGATAGAACGGTAAAACTGAGGAATCCTTCCCTGGAATATACTTCCAATTTAAAATAAATGAAAGCGACTCAGAAGGTGTTGAAAGGATTCGTACATTTCCCCCCCTAAAGGAGGTGGGACAGGAAACATTGCTATATGCAAGGAAGGGATACAGAAGGCCTCCGGAACCTTTTAAATCCACAGCTCTTCATATGCATTTTGTGGTTCTCAATTCAGGATGCAAAATCTGTCTAAGAATGAAGACCTCTCTTGTTGCTACCTGAGGGAGAGTGAGGGCTGCACTCTTGGGAGGAGACAGGGTAGCCTCAGGGGCTGAGCAGGATGCTATTGTTCTTTTTCTGTTAGTTATAGGGAAGGCCCCAGAGAACTCTGGTAAGTTCAGGAAATCAGAGTGTCAGGGTTCTTTGGGAAACAGACAATATCCTAGTTCCGGAGGGTGGGGACCCCATCCCCTACTGACTGTCAACTCTCACCCACTTTAAATGCCTCAAGGCCATTGCCAACCCAATACTATCAAATAAAGAACAGAACTTGTCTGTTGACCATTGCCAGGAGAGAGAAAGAAAAAGAGAAAAAAAAAACCTGGTAAACAAATAAATCAGAAATAGTGGGTTTTGTTTGTCCATTTAATCACCCCCTCTCTCTAGCCCCCAACCCTTTGTGTGTGGATCCTTTTTACGCCACCCACAGACAGAGTATATCAGAATGATAATTTTTGGTTTAAAAGTTCACTTACCACAGCAATCTCATATTGCTTTGTCATGTTTTTTGCACTTAATTTTTCAAAACTGCTTTTGCTGGGCGCAGAACTGGGAAGGCAGGACTAAGGTAATCTCTAGTAATCACAACAACAACAAAAAGAGAGAGCATTCACCAATCAGAATTACATTTCAGTGAACAATCAAACCCCTGAGCAAAATGCAAGGTTCAGACCAGACCAGGGAGGAGGAGCAGGGGGTGGGAAAGCCAAGCTAACAAAAGGTAAGAGGGAGAGTTGAGTGGTTGGAGGGGAAATTGATCCTAGCCGCCTTTTGACCGACTGGCTTTAAACCGCCAGTACCACCCCCGCCCCCAGCACCCCCGCGATTACCCGAGTGACCGCTCTTTTGCCTCCAGCCAGTTCAAGCGCACCACAGGAAAGCCCCATCTAAGTTCACTAACCCTGCCACAGTCTTCCAAAGCCTGGCGGGTTCCTTCAGGAAAACACTTCCAGAGTCATCCATCCACTTGAGGTCTGGGCTTAGCGGCTGCTGCAGCCACGGCTGCTTCGAGCAGCTGCTAGGATCCTTGTAGTCTTGCTCCTGTCTCGATCGCGCTGCACAATAGCTCCGACTGGGTGCACCTCATTAAGCCAGCCTGAGAGCCCCAGGAACAGGGCAAGCTGTGAGACAGCGCGGCCCCTTTGTAGTGACTGTGATGGATGCAACCGAAGGGTGGGGTCTGGGTGGGTCAAAACTGTTAATGACAGTATGGATCATTCTGTCTGTCCTGAAGATAGAAGCCCCCTGCTCGCTTCTCTCTCTCTCTCTCTCTCTCTCTCTCTCTCTCTCTCTCTCTCTCTCTCTCACACACACACACACACACACACACACACACACACACACCACACACCCTCCTTCCTCCCTCTTAATCCAACTCCCTATAAGGCATTTTCTGCAGTCAGCGTTCAATTAAGTAGGGAAACCATCGAGTCATTTTCGGCGCAACGCATAACGAAAAGCGAACGGATCCAAACACGAAGAAGACACTAAGAAGAGGGCAAGAGGGGGTGCAACGGCTAGCGGAGACAGCGGGAGTTAGCGAGCCCATCTTTGCACCTGTCCTCGCAGCGCACGGCCGACTCGGTGCGCCTCTGGGAGGCGCCGGCCCGCGCTGGCTGTGCTCCGCGGAACTCGGGCGCCCAGGCCCCCTGGAGGCGAGCGGCTGCTCAGAAGCTGCTCCAGCCAGCACTTCTGCGCCCCTCTAGCCGTCCCCCCCCCCCCCAGGAACCCAGGCCGGCAGCCGGAGGTGGGGTTCGGGGGGAGTGCGTCCGGGGACACTGCCCCGCAGGTGTGCTTCGGGCACTCTTGCCAGGTGCGGACGCGGGCCAGTCTGGAGCCTCCCACCTGCCCCCGCCACGCGCAAAACATCCCCAGCAGCTATTTTTCTCTTCTTTCAATTTTGTGAATGGTTCCAAAGACCCCATTTGCAGACCCCGGTTGTCACTTACTGGAAAGTCGTGGGTACTTTGATTTTCCTTGGCTGAACAAATAGACTTCTGTTTGGCACTCAACTTTCCATGTCTAACTCACTGTGAAGCTGCATGCTCTTGATGAGGCGTCAAAGCACCTTGTAAACACCCTGAGCACCGTCTGCAGAAGCGCTAGAGAGAATCTATTCCTGGTTATTAGAGTTTAGGGAGCCGCCACTTCTCTGTCTCTGAGTAAATGTCCTCCTTGTTTTGATCACGGATTCCTTAACAGTAGCCAAGAGAAGGCGAGAAGCTGAGAGAAACAACACGTATGGCTAATGAAGCGGCTCCCCTTTTCTTTAGGTCAGCCATTTACTTAATAATCACTTAAATTTTGTGCTCATGGGTTTTTCGGTTGATTCCAGTCCACAGGAAAATCATTGAAAATTCTACGCCACTCTTCAAAAAGGCTCTGGTCCATGCAGAAAGAGAAGTCTAAACGCTTCCAACATAAACTTAAAAACAAACTTTGAAACAAGAGCTCCCTATGTAGTTTAAGCTAGTCTCAAACTCAACCTGTAGTCCAGGCTGGCCTCAAACTCACCTGAATTTTCTGCCTCGCAAATTCTGGCATCACAAGCATGCATCCAATTCCAAAACCCAGCTGCTCCTCCAATTGCTTTCACGGGTTTCACCCCCCAATTTCATCATTTGCTTTGAAACTAGTGCCAGACTTTGGCATTTCCAATAATTAAATATAGTGGCAAGAATAGAGAAGTGGTGGGCTGGGGAGGGACAAGATCAGTGGTAATTATTGAGAAATAAAAATAAATTGTTCAATTAATTTATTGACTAACAGTAGCACACACTTAATAAAGTTTGCCTAGATGAAGTCCTTAGAGATATACCTTAGTGAATAAGAATTATATTAAATTAATAAAATAATTATTTTTATGCAAGTTGCTCTTTTCTCTATCTCATGGAGCCCAAGCTGGTCTTGAACCCCATATCATCTTGCCTTTACCTTCCAAGTGCTTAGACTTCAGGTTTGCGCCATCAGTCCTAACTAAGTTGCCCATTAAAAAGAAAGATTGATTTAACCTGTATTTGTGAGTGTTATCGCCCCCTGCGTGCTCATTTGCATTTGCCCATGCATGGGGGTGTATTCAGAGTCCAGGCGAGCTGATCCCCTTGAACTGGAGTTACAGGTGGTTGTGAGTGCTCCCACCCCCAACCACAAATGCCGGAAACAGAACTCAGGTCCTCTACAAAAAGAACTAGTACTCTTAACTTCAAAACCATCTCTCAGGACTGTAGAACTGGCTCCTAGGTTAAGCTTCTGACTGTTCTTCCAAATAGGACCCGGGGTTCGATTCCCAGCACCCACATGACAGTTCACAACTGTCTGTAACTCCAGTTCCAGGGGACCCAACACCCTCACACAAACATACATGCAGGCGAAAATCTATGTTCAGAAAATAAAAATAAATTTAAATAATTAAAAAAATCTCTAGCCCTAACTTGCCTTACTTGCTTCTTTTAGGGGCATATGCAATTCTTGTTTTCATACATTTCTTCTTGCTTTTTTTTTTTTTTGTTTTTTTTTTTGAGACAGGGTTTCTCTGTGGCTTTTGGAGCCTGTCTGTAGACCAGGCTGGTCTTGAACTCACAGAGATCCGCCTGCCTCTGCCTCCCCAGTGCTGGGATTAAAGGCATGCACCATCATTGCCCGGCCTTCTTGCTTTGTTATAGAGTTTATTTACATCTATTTACAAAATAATTAGGAGTGGAGCTAGAAAATGGATGTATATTATTACTTGTAAGAATAGCAGAGGAGGCCAGGCAGTGGTGGCGCACAGGAGAATCTCTATGAGTTTGAGGCCAGTCTGGTCTACAGAGCAAGTTCCAGAACATGCTTTAAAGCTACGGAGAAACTCTTGAGAAAACAACAAACAAATAAAGAAATGCAAAGAATAGCAGAGGAGATGGGGGTTGTAGGAGCTGGGGTCAAGCTCACCACAAGAACACAGCTCACAGAATCAACTAAGCTGCGCTCGTAGCAGATCACAGAGACACAGTAATTTAAAAAAGCCCTACAATCCTGTGTGATTGTTTACCCTCGCAAAAGCATCGGGCTTATTCTATAATATCTGTATGGTGATATTACAGCTTTGAAAAGAAGCTACTTGATATTTTGAACAAGGCCATGGGTTTCATTTTCTGTTTTTCCTAACATGATTAGTGTGATTCATTTAAGGCTCTTCTCTGTCTATGGCAGCGAAAAACAGAGGGCAAACTAGTTTCTTTGGCAGACATCAAGGGCTACATTATGATCAATAAAAGCAAATCAAGTCTGGAGCATATAGAGGCTAGGTATTGAGTAATTCACTGTCCATAAATCTCTCCCCAAGAGGGGCATGTTGGGAGTCATGAGAGCGTCGTTGGTGGCTAATGGAATAGAAGGTGAGTCCCAAGTGACCTTGTTTGTCTCCAAGTAAGCACAGGACCAGCGTGTAAGGATAGAAAGCCAGGCCTGCACGCTGTCTCTGGGGAGCTCAAAGCTGGACCCTTGGGAAAGCACTTGTTTGCGTGCTATTATGTTTCTTCTACCCACGTGAGCACTGTTTCTTGAGTCCTATAGAAACTGAAGCCGGTGCCTGTGAGCTGGGTTCCTGGAGCAATTTTCTTAACCACTCTAGATTACACTTGCCACTTTAATAAAATTAAAAGAACAAAGACCAGCTCCCACAGTTGTGATGATTTAATGATATGAAGTGTGAAAACACACTGCCTAGTAAAACGTCAGCTTGTTGAGACAGACATTATAATTTGGCTAACTCAACGTGATTTCTCAACTTTCTCCTCCCTCATCGTAACCCTCATTCAGTGACTGGAAAATTGAATATTTAATTTCCCAGTTTTCTTTGCAGCATGTAATGGCTGTTTAGCAGAGTCTGACACACATTAAGTCCATATTTGCTGGGGGTCATCTGGAAATATTTTTGCCTTCCTAATGAAGGAATGAGCATCATGCCTACTGTGTCCTCTCTGTTTATCCAATTCCCATCTTCCTGCCTGGATTGGTATGTGATGTCTGGACGGGGAGCTATCTTGCAATTAAGAAGCTCTAGTATAAAAGGAAAGCCAGCCAGGTGGTAGTGGCACACGCATTTAATCACTGCTCTCAGGAGGCAGAGGCAGGTAGATCGTTGTGAGTTCAAGGACAGTCTGGCTCCCGGACAAGCCAGAGGCTATGACATAGAGAAACCTGTCTGGAAAAACCAATAAATAAGTAAATGGAAATTCAATCTCTGTAAGATGGTGAAGAAAGAGACGAACTGTTTGGGTATCTGATGTCTCTGAGGGCATATATAGGGTCTGGATTTCCTGTCCTTAGACTTTTTGATATATGTGAAGGAAAAAAAAAAGACATTCCTTTTTACTTTTGACATATTTAGCTGCATATTCTGTAGCTTGAAACTTAAACAGAGGTCTCTGCTGCTGTGGCAGGTTTTCTGCTTGCAAATGCAACCTGCTCAGACTGTTTGTATGGCCTGGAATGTCAGCCACTGTAGAAAATTCTGGGTGAAAGACCCTGAAAACATACCTATGGCCAGGGGACTAGTGGGGGTAACAGTCCATCGACAGCCAGGGGACAAAAGGGGTGACAGTCCACTGACAGCCATGGACTAGTGGGCTTAGATGACCTGCTCAAATGACTGGATTGGGAAGTAAACATATATTGACTAATTTTCCTAAAATTTAACCAGAATGTGAATCCACATACCATTCCCCTTTCTTTTTCTTTCCTCTATAACCCAGGCTGGCCTTGAACTTTTGATCTTCCTACCCCAATGTCCAGAATGTTAGGAGTGTGGGTATGGACCACCAGGCTTAGCTTTTCTTTTATTCTTAAGTGAGCAGACTGAGGGCAGAGTTGTATTCACTTTGAAGTGTATTCATATTGGAATATTAAATTAATTCACTATGAAAAATAGTGCTTGTTTAGGTCATCCATTACTCCAGTTTACTGCCATAGCGCCAAACAAATTTCAACATTCTCTTTAAGAATTGTGTTCAGGGCCTGAATCAGAATTTTAGGGAGTAGTAGCTTTACAGCAATGTTCACAAATCGGTCTTCTAAGCTTAGATTGGACATAGGGAGATGTCCAAACGTTGACTAGAGTCTAATCTAGTAAGATACATGAGTAATCACAAAAAACAGATGAGATGGATTATTTTTCATTTGCTTGTTTTGCTAAAATAAAGCACTTGCCTGTGTACACAGAATGATCAGACATGGAGCAGATCTGGAGATGTGCTGTAGCGACAATGATGTCACCCAGATGAGCACAGGGATGACTAGGATGGCCCCTCATTCCTTCACAGGTGTTAGCCAAACATGGCTGTCTTGTAGCTACTCTCCAGTGTAATTGCTGTGAATAAACCAGATGTCCAATTTCTTCTCTTCCTTGCCATTGTCCTAATGTTCTTAGTCTGTAATACCCTGAGTATTTAATTGGTCAAAGGCATTTTTGCAGTCTTGTCACTTTATACCAGGTGATTACCATATATACCAGGTATATACTACTATATACCAGAATAGTGCCATAAATAGGGAAGTAAACTTTTTAATCAATCGTAATTTTATTTGAGCTCCAGCCTTACTACTATCTAGCTGAGTGATCTGAATAGTTATTTAATCACTTAAGTCTTTTAGGGATTTTATTTAAAGCTTGGAAACAAATGCTTAAAAGTAGCACCAAGTTTTATTTTGGATTTTTTATTTTCTTTTTAGTTATTTTTTTTCTTATATGTGTGTGGTGGATGACTACAACTCCTGGTAATTCTGTATGCATTCTATTTGCTTCCTTTCTTCTCTCCTCTTTTCCTGTGTTTATCTAATGCACTCTTTCTTGTATTCTCATGGATGAAACTGTTATATTCTTCTTCTGTGTACAGTATTCCTTTAAGTATTTTCTACGTGCTGGCTTAGATGTCATGAGTGTCTTATTGTATTAGTCAGAGTTCTTTAAAGGAATAGAACTGACAGCAAATATGCATATATATAATATATATGTACACACACACACACACACACACACACACACACTCATACACACACACATTGCTGTTCAGCTCGTTCCATAATAGCTGTCTCTGGATGGAAAGGACAAGACCTGGTCACTGTTTGGTCCATGAGGATGAATGTCTCAATCGGTCTGCAGTCTACAGTATTGGAAATTCCAAGAAGCAGGTTCTAATACCAGCAAAGAAATGCCTCAGCAGCAGGATAGATGAACATATTAGCAAGAGTAAGGGCAAGCAGACAAAAAGCAAAAGCTTCTTTTTCATGACCTTGTAGGCGGACTCCCACCAGGTGTGGCCCAGATGTGAGTCATCTCATTTCAAATGATCCAGTCAAGAAAGTTCTTCACAGGAGAGACCAGCTACTCTGGTTCTAGTTGATCACAAATATGGTCAAGTTGACAATCAAGAGGATCCATCACACTTGTGAGTGTTTGAAACGATCTTCTCCATCCATTTTAACAGATAACTGCTGGGTGGTATGATTTTGTTGGATTGTTTCATACTTTCAGGATTTTCAATCTGTGATTCCAAGATTTCTGGGCTTTTAGGGTTGCTGATGGCAGAGCTAATGTTATTCTGGTTCTTCTGCCTCTGTAAATGTCAGGAGTCTCTAGAATAAAAGAAAAACTAAGACAATATAGTCCATAGGATTATTTAGCATGTTTTCTCTTATAGATTATATTATTGTTTCTGGGCTTCATATATGTGTATATGTGTGATTAAAATTTTTTTTATTTTATTTGTATGAATATTTTGGCTGTATGTTTGCATGTGTGTGCACTATGTGTGCATTTGGTGCCCTCAGAGGATAGAAGTGGGTACTAGATCCCTGGAACTAGAGTTACAGATGATTGAAAACTACTAAGCTGAGAACTGAATCTGAGCCATTTGCAAAAGCAACCAGTGCTCTTAACAACTGAGTCATCTCTCTAGCTCTTTATATTTTTGAGATTTTTAAAGTTATTTTTAAGATTTTATTTTATTTTTTGGATGTTACGTGTGTGTGTGAGTGTGTGTGTGTGTGTGTGTGTGTGTGTGTGTGTGTGTGTGTGTGTGTTCCATATGCATGA
The DNA here is from genome assembly GCF_000317375.1 of Microtus ochrogaster. Lineage (NCBI taxonomy): Eukaryota > Metazoa > Chordata > Mammalia > Rodentia > Cricetidae > Microtus > Microtus ochrogaster. The sequence continues at coordinate 28,729,667 of NC_022016.1, forward strand.
GTGCCTGTGCAGACCAGAAGAGAGTCAGAGTCTCTGGAACTGGAATTGAGGGTAGTTTCTAGCATCATCTAGGTGCTGGGAATTGAACTCCTGCCCTTTGGGAAATCACCAAATGCTCTTAACTTCATGTGGGGCCACTCCTTTGGGCCCTGTTTTTGATACCTTGACTGATACATTGTGGAAATGTTCTTTTCTGGTCAGGTCTATTTAGGGTATGAAATACTTCCTGTGCTTCTGTGTCTTTTTCTGTAGGTGGGACATACTGCCAATCTATAGACTTCTAGAATTTTATTGAAAAGATTATTTAAGTCATTTGATTTTATCTCAGTTCCTACAAACCCAAATGCTTGCAAACTGAGCCAAAATGGATTCCTTTTTTTTTCCTACCATGTCAATTTCACTGCTGACTCTTCCCCAGTACATTTTATTTATCTATTTTTCTGTGATTTACTGTCTTTCACCCACTTTGATCACTTTCTTGTTTAGGTACTGAATTAAGTAATTTATTTGAATTTTCTCTTTGATACATTTTTTAAAAGAAAAAGATTTAATTACTTATTATGTATACAGTGTTCTACCTGCATGTCTGCCTGCAAGCCAGAGGAGAGCACCAGATCTCATTATGGATGGTTGTGAGTCACCATGTGGTTGCTGGGAATTGAACTTAGGACCTCTGGGAGAGCAGTCAGTGCTTTTAACCACTGAACTATCTTTTTGATCCTTTTTAAATGTACGTCTTGAAAACATTACCCCCCTCCAATCGTTTATCTTTGTTTTGTTATGATGAGACACTTAAAGCATGTGGGGATGTCATAGTGGAATGCTATCTTATTGTGTGTGTGTGTGTGTGTGTGTGTGTGTGTGTGTGTATGTCCTAGATAAATCTTGTGCATCTGTTGAAGTGGTATGCGTCTTTTTGCTTGTATTTTCTCCCTTTCTCACTTTATTTTGCACCTTTTATCTCATGTCCGCCTTTCTGGTGGGTTGTCTTCAACTGGATGTATATTCAGAAGAATATCTGGGGCTGTAAGAACTAAGATGATTTGTCAGCATTCCCAGCGTTAGCCGAAGGAGCAGATACTTGCACACGTCCCATATGTCCTTTATAAGCTTGATGCACAGGGGACTGCACCAATTTCCATCACAAACTTCCTGACATCCAGATACCTATGAGCGGGTCAGGGATTGTGTTGGCAATTTCTTTAGAGTCCTTCAACAGGTTTCTGCTGCTGTCTCCACAGTTGGTTCTGCTTGGGATCTGTATGATGTACGGTTTTCCATGCTCTGCTCAGTTCTTCCTGGGGTCCTTTGTCCATGGGGCGAAGGCAGGGGTGGGTGATGATGAGCATTCCATAGTTTTTAATTTAGGGTCCTGCATTCCTTCCCTGGAGCTGTGTCCATGGGCTGAGCTGCTTCTCTGTAATGACGTGTGTTAGATTTAACTTCTGCAGCGCTTTTCCCGGGGTTTCCTTGCTTGCTTTGCCAGGTGGTGGTGTGGCAGGGAGGTGGTGGGCACTGAACATCGCTCATTACAGATTCTGTACTCAATTTCCAGCATATGTGCTTTGCTATGGTCTCTTTTCCTTTCTGGCTCTGGGTTTGGTTTCCTGCAGCATGAACTATCTTTCTGTGGATCTCGCCATGTTGAGTGCACAGACTTCTTTCCATGTAGGCGTTTTCAATGAAAAATATAGATGCATTCCCTCTCATGGTACAATGTCAGCAGGAGGTAGCATGTGACAGAGCCACCTAACAAGCCACACCTTCAATACAAATCCTTTCCACAATGGTTGCAGACAGGAGCACTTGCTAGACTAAAACATTGTGGCTTTAAGGTTCATGGCATCTTGTCCAGTCTTCTTGTATAGATGTTAAAAACAACAAAACTAAAACAGCAGTGGAATTGAACATGTAGTGGATGCTTGTAATCTCAGGACTTTAGAAGCTGAAGCAGGAGGATTACACATTTGAAGCCAGCTTGCGCTACATAATGGAGATGCTGTATCAAAAACAATTGAAGAGGAACCTAAATTCACCAGCAATGAGGGCTAAGAAATGTATCTGTAATGTGTTAATGCTGCCTCCCATGTTTATCTGCTTAAATTCCTTCTTACCCAGGAAAATCTACTGAATAAAGCTCAGAGGAATTTATCACTAAGTATATAGAGATGAGTCTCATATTACCAGATCTGAATTATAGACAGAAGGTTCTGTCCCACTCAGTACTCCAGCCGTTCATTTCCAAAGAAACACACAGAAGGCTTATAGTAATTATAAACTGTTTGGCCTCTTAACCCAGGCTTATTATTAACTAGCTCTTACAACATAAATTAATCCATAATTCTTTTCTGTGTTTAGCCATGTGGCTTGGTACCTTTTCTCAATAAAATATTCTTATCTTGGTTACTCTGTGTTTGGGCTGGCAACTGACTCTGCCTTTCCTTAACAGAACTCTCTTACTATACTTCCTGCCTGGCTACTGGCTAATAAGTGTTTTATTAAACTAATATGAGTGACAAATCTTTACAGTGTACAAGAGCACTATCCCACAATACTGAGACTTTGGTGGGCACATTCAACTCTATCTTATTACAAGACCCCCATCTCTGGGTAAGAGGCATCTGTGGATTAATTTAGCTTCAAACTGGAATAAATGATTTTTTTTTACTTTGGTTATAATTGTTACTAGGTACTTTTTCTTTGCTAAATAGATCCTTTTACAACTACTTGATATGCCCATGCATGGCCCTTACTCATCCCTTGTCCCAGTACTTGAGACTTGCCACTCAACTTTCCTGACACTAAATAGCCATGAATCTGTTTAGAGAATCCTCTTCCCCTTTATTCCCCTGTAGCATTTACTTGCTATGACAGCCTATCCTGAGTGTCAGTTTGATTGGATTGAGAAAGACTAGGGAAATTAGTACAGTGCACACCTCTTGGTATGTCTTTGAGAGCATTTCCATAAAAAATTAGATAAAAGGGTGATGACTAATCTTGATTGTCAACTTGACTACATCTGAAATCAACTAAAACCTAATCATCTGAGTACAGATATGAAAGACTTTTGACTGGCTCATTTGATGTGAGAAGGTCCACCTTAAATTTGGGTCATACCTTCTGGATGACAGTCCATTTAAAAAGACACGGAAGAAGGAAGCTTTTGCTTTTTGCCTGCTTGTCTTCATTCTTGCTGGCAAGTTCATCCATCCTGTTGTGAAGGTATTCCTTAGTTGGCATTTGAACTTACTTCTTGGGATTCCAAAGAACATTGAAGACTGGAAGCTCTCTGAGGTTTCCCTGGGACTATAACATCAGATTGGGACTGCTGAGACATCTGGTCTCCTGGACTGAACAACGCCTGAATCTTCAGGCTTCCCATCAGGAGACAGCTGTATTTGGACCACTCAGACCATGCCCTGTGATCCATTTGAATAAATCCCATTTCAATATATATTCTGTTACTTTTTGAATGCTGCAAAGAAACACTATGTTCAAAGTAACTTTTTGAAGAAAGAGTTTATTGGGAGCTTCCTTACACTTTCTGGAGCTTAATTCATGATCATGGTGAGGAGCAAGGCAGCAGGCAGGTGTGTTGTGGGAGCAGTAGCTAAAAGCTACTCCAGAGGTTTAGTACACTGTCATCATGGCAAGAAGCCTGGCAGCATGCTGGAAAACATGGTGCTTGAGAAGGAACTGAGAGTTCTACCTCTTGCTTTGCAGGCAGCAGAAAGTGAAATGTCATACTAGGCTTGACTTGAGCATATGAGATGCCAAAGCCCACCTCCACAGTGACACACTTCCTCCAACAAGGCCACACCTCCTAATAGTGGCATTCTCTATGGGCCAAGCATTCAAACACATGAGTCTCTGGGGGCCATACCTATTCAAACTATCATAGAACTTATATGTTGAGACATCCACAAGACACAGAGAGAACTGACTGGAATATCAGATTTTTGAAACCTGAATGTTCACCCCAGGTGATACACCTCTTCCAATCAGGCCACACCTCCTGATTCTTCCCAAATGATGTCGACTAGGACCAAACATTCAAACATGTGAGCCTATGGTGCCCTGGCGCATTCAAACCACCATGCTCTCAATAGGGATAAAATCCTGCAAATGTCTTTAGGTTAGACATTTCACCATGTCCTTTTTCACCTTCTAAAAATGGGCACCTTAACTAGTGCCCATTTCCTTCTTCAAAACTAGAAGCAAAGGCTTGAGTCTCTTTTATTGCATCATTGTGATACTGCCTTTTAGCCTTCCTTTTCTAATTACAGGACCCTTATGATAACATTGACTCCACCCAGATAATCAACAGTGGTATCTGTATCGCAAGATTGTCTCATCAACAACTTTAATTCCACCTGAGATTCGAATTACTCTGACAATTGTAATACATCTACAAGATTTTGAGATTAGAGGTGGACATTGCTGGGAGGGAAATTATTTTGCTTTTCACATTTGCATAGCAGTTATTATGCTAAGGGAGTATGTGTAAAGATGTTTATTCCCTCTGAGTCTTAAGACAAAATACCCATAAAAATGTGCCTGCTTTTGCGCCTTTTGAAAAATCTATGTATTGTGCTAACGGTTCTGAGGAGTTTGAGGGGAGAATTGCTATGCAATCGACTGTATGAGCATGTCATTTTAAAAGGTTTAGTAGCAGCTGGGCGGTGGTGGCGCACACCTTTAATCCCAGCACTCCGGAGGCAGAGGCAGGCGGATCTCTGTGAGTTCGAGACCAGCCTGGTCTACAAGAGCTAGTTCCAGGACAGGCTCCAAAACCACAGAGAAACCCTGTCTCGAAAAACAAAAAAAAAAAAAAAAAAAAAAAAAAAAAAAAAAAAAAAAAAAGGTTTAGTAGCCAGTGTTCTTTCTATAGGTACTGCCTTTTACCCACAGGCATTAGCTTACATTCATGCACAGGGAATCCATTGGTTCATTGTTAGTCTACCTATCACTTCCAAAAGAAATAGGAACCGACTCAAACAAAATGGGTGTGGGATTGAGAGAAGGAACAGGACAAAAGATGGCTTTATGAAAGTTAAAGCTCTTCCTTTTTTTTTTTTTAAATAATGTATTAATGCTCAGTCTTAAACCTTCATTATTTTCTCTGGCTCCAACCCTGGATCCCATCTATGTTGTTGATTTAGCAGCCAAATCAGTGATTTAAAATGCTGGGACTTACTCTGCATGCTAAATTCTGCTTACAGAATCAAATGGAGGTGCTTGTCTGGAGCTTGGAGATGAGATCTATCCAAATGCAAAGAAAATCTTAAGTCTGAGATCTAATTAAATTATAATACCTTGCTTTTTAGGCTCAAAACCAGTTTGTTGAATAACTTAAGTAGCTCTCTGTTTTTATCTTTCCTATTAATTTTTAAACAAAAATTACTTTATTGATCTTCTAAGTATAATGCTTGCTCATTATGATGATTTCAAGTCATGGAGAAAAGTAAAAAATAGGTTATAAAAAATCATCCCCAAACATTTTTGATTATTCTCAATATGTGCTATTTTTAAAGTAAGTATTGGAAGAAGTAGAAAGAAGAAAAATGAAGTTGATAGAAGTTTCCTAATAGACTCATCTACAGTTAAGAGTTGTTGCGGGAGCTCCTTCTGTTCCTTCAGCCAATAGCTGCTGAGATACAGCCCATTGGGGCGCGTGGTCTCTCTCTCTTTAAAAAAAGCGGCCACTGCTCTCCTCTCTGGCTTCGGGCTCCCCTTCCAGCGACTAGGCTCCCTTCCTGATTATGCAGAGGGTTGTTGTCTGGGGCAGTGATCTGTAAGTGTTTTTCCCCCTTAAATAAATAACCATTCTATTAATCATAGTTCCAAACTGGTGTGGGATTGTTTGTGACTTATGCCTTCAAAGAGTTAAGAAAAAATTATTAAAAATAATAAGCTATTGATATCATATTTGAGTCTTGAAATCTTTTGATATTACATTATAATATTCCCATCCTAATAAAGACCCTAGCCCTAGCCTCCTCCTTGTCCTTTCTCCCATCTCTTTCTGATATTTAGTAGTATTTCTATATTACCAACGTATCTTGTTTTTATTTTTTTTTCTTTTTTTGGTTTTTCAAGACAGGGTTTCTCTGTAGCTTTGGAGCCTGTCCTGGAACTAGCTCTTGTAGACCAGGCTGGCCTCAAACTCACAGAGATCCGCCTGCCTCTGCCTCCCATGCATCACCACCGCCTGGCCAATGTATCTTTTATAGTTACTAAATAGACTTAAAATTAATTTAATTGTTCACCCAAGAGCTTTTTACACAGTCTTCCTACTGGACTTCTTGACCAATAGGCAGTATGTGTCTGCTGGTTTGAGTCTGGTTTCGTTTAGTTTGACTGCAGTGAAGGAGGGGTCCAAACACTGTGTGATCTTCATGTTTCTTCTGAGTGTGAAGACAGCTGCCTGTTCCTCTCAGGTCATAAGTCTGGTGTGCTCTGATACTTTGTATATTCTTTGAGGTTATGATATGGGATTGTATTTCCTTGTCTTTACTACTTTTTAGATGCTCTCCAGTGGCTCCTACCACTTTACATTACTGAGGATGAAGGCCCAGTATAAGGACCAATCTCTGGGTTGGTGTTCACAACCAAATGACCTTGAACTGGACACTCTCTTTCAATATGAAGATTAAATTTATGTTTCAATCAGAGAAAGTTCCTTTATTTAAAAGGAATTTCTTTGAACACATTCCTGTGTTCCTCTGGGTTTTCCACCTAAAGACACTGCTATGCTGCATAGAATTTTTTCCATTCTTCAGTTCTGAATTTCTTCTTTTTTCTAAATCGGTTCTTGCTCTGGTTATCTCAAGGGGTTCTCGCATTTGAAGTTTATTATTAGTTCTTTAATGATATTCAGCCAGTCCTCTAGATTCTTCACTCCATAATCCCTCTTTTATCCATTTTCAGCTTTTTAGCTCATCTTTGAATTTTTGTCTTATTCTTCTTAAATTACTTTAAATGGTGAAACACTTGTAGAGAATTAATTCACTTCCTCATAGTATGCTATTCCTAAGTTTGGGTCAAAGTTGTTTTAATTTTTGAAGTGTGTGTGTGTGTGTGTGCGTGTGTGTGTGTGCGTGTGTGTTCACAAGCATGTACATGTGAGTTCAGAGTACAGGTGACCCCAGAGGCCAGAAGAAAACTCTGGATCCCCTTGAGTCAGTAGTATAGGTGGTTATGAGCCATCTGACATGGGTAATGGAATAATGCCTTTCCCCTTCTTTTTTTCCTTTAGAACATAGGACTGACATCATTTTGCACCTTTCATTAAGTCTTCTACCAGGATTGAGAGATCCTACTCAGACAGTATAGCAGTACACAGCTCACTTTTACTGGGGACACTTTTGGAATTAAGTTGACAAGCTCCCAATATAGACCTCCCTTTTCTCAAAGAGTGAAGCCTGTGGGTCAGTTTTCCTGTGTCACCATCTGGTGACCTTTTCTACCACTAATCATTCAGGAGAAAGAAACAGTAGAGTTCTCTACTTTTGATACTTATTTTTATGGTTGAAATAGATCAGAGGGGCCTAGGTATTTAGTGGGACATCCTTTTCTGTGTGTCCCGGTGTTTGTAGGTGAGATTAGTGTATAAATCAATAGACAGAGTAAAGTGGATTGTTCTTCTTCACGTGATAGGGCAGTATCCAGCCAGTTAAGATCTAAATGCAGCTGAAAGTGGAATGGGGGATACTCACTCCCTGTCTGATTACTGGGACTGAACCCTGGTCTTTTCCTCCTTTTGACTGAGATCATTGGCCTTCTGTTCACCTTTGAGCTCAGATTGAATTACGTCCCTGGTTTCTCTTGAGCTATTGAGTGCAGATGCATGTCACACTGCTTCTCAGGCTCCGGGATTGCTTAAGCTAGTTTCTCATAATAGGTTATATATGAGGAAGAGAAGGAGTGAGTGTTCTGTTTCTCTGGAGAAACTCAACCAAAAGGACATTCATTACCACTTTACTCTAGTGTTCTTTTTCTTCTTGTTGTTTTTGTTTTTTGAGACAGGTTTCTCTGTTGCAACTGCCCTGAAACTCACTCTGTAGACCAGACTGGCCTTGAACTCACAGAGATCCACCTGCCTCTACCTCCCAAGTGCTGGGATTAAAGGTGTGAGCCACCACTGCCCAGACAGTACCCTTCTCTTAACTCTCCATGCTATTGATGATGGGGTGGCTTCTCTAGTGGATAACGTTGCCTCTGATGTGGTTGTAGACTTATCCAATAAGGGTATCAGTTGGTGACCATTTTGCTTAACCTTGAGTTATAGTTCCATCTGTTATTGATAATATAATATTGATAATATAATCTCTCTGTATCATACATATTTGAATGTAGTGCTTTTTCCTTGTTGTTTCCCCTTCAGTACATAGGGAGGCTAAAAAGAACCCTTTAGGGAACACCAAAGAAGTACTTTGGGTAGAGGGGGGGTTGGACAGAGGGTTAAGATTGGGACATTCATGTTGTTTCTAGATTTCTCTTTATCACCAAAGCTCATCCCAGCATGGGTGACAGCTGACAATATCTGGGAACCTGGACCATACTGTGCAACCTGCAGAAAGTTTAGCAGGTTGGAGCAGGTCCTTTCCAGGTACCTCAGTTTGTCTAAATGTCCTCCAAGCAGCTTGGTTGGTTTCTGCCTCTTCCAGGCAACTGCTCAAGAGTCTTCTGTAAATTTCTCTGTGGTTCTTTGCAGCTCAGTTTCCTTTTTCTGAGAAGGATGATGAGCATCTGCTGTTTACTTTGGAGGGAGGAGCCTAGTGAATCCAGTCAGTTTCAGGAACTTCCTAAAGTTGTCTTGAGTTGTTTGCTTTCATGCTTAAGGAGCTTCTCTATGTAAATGTTACACAACAGGGTCTTCCGCTGAAGCTGATCAGTTAAACTGGGCTAGCCCATAAACTCTGGGGACATTCCTATCTCAGTCTCCCAAGCAGTATAATGACAGGCACATGCTGGCCTATCTTTCCTTTTGATCTGTAATCTGGCAAAGGGAACCCAGGTCCTGAAACTCAAGGCTTCTAGGCTCTTTAAATAGCTATTTTCCAGTCCACTTTCCCCCATATGTGATTTGGGGGGCAGGGTTGCTTTCCTATTTCATTGTTATCTCTTTATTTTCATTAGATCATCTTTACATGTAGAGATAAACTCATTTTTATTTATTTAATTGATTAAAATTATTTTATTTTGTGTGCATGTCCACATGTATGCCAAGGCATGTATATGCTGAGGTCAAAAGTTAAGTTGTATGAGTCCATTCTTTCCATCATGTGGGTTTCAAAAGACTGAACTCAGGCCAAGCAGTGGGGGGGGGGGCACAAACCTTTAATTCCAGCACTCGAAGACAGTGGTAGGAGGGTCTCTGTGAGTTCAATTCCAGCCTGTTTTACAAAGACCATTCCAGGACAGCCAAGGGTATACAGTGAAACCCTGTCTCAAAAAACAAAACAAAACAAAACAAAACAAACAAAAACAAAAAAAAGGGAAACACCCAAAAATAAACAAACAAAAAAACTCAGGTCCCTAGGCTTGATGCAAAGAGCCTTTACCTGCTGAGCCATAATTTATTTTCTTGTATGGTCAGGGCACAGTAGAAAATACAAGATAATAATGTATAGGCAGTGAAAATCAAATATTTCACTGACTTCTGCTTATCATTCATACAGATTCTCTCAGGAAATTTTTTTTGGTGTGTGTGTGTGTGTGTGTGTGTGTGTGTATGTGTGTGTGTGTGTGTGTGTGTGTGAGAGAGAGAGAGAGAGAGAGAGAGAGAGCACTTTTTTTGATCCGGGGACTGAGGAACACTTTGTCATTGCTCATGTTGGACAAACTCAACTGCTGAACTACACTTCCATGTCACTTTTTAGTTTTAATATAAATTGTATTATCACTATGGTCTTAGAATCTTTAAAATACTGATGTGTTTGAATGTGATTCCATATACATACTCAACTGCTACATTTTAAAAATTGTGTTTAATATTTCATTTTATATCAATATATAACTCTGACTCATGGGATGTAATAAAAATATCACCTATTTCCCTCCCTATCTGTTTCCTTGAGACTTACTTATTGGTGTGTTGTTCTTCTGGCCCTCGGTGGAATCTAGAGAATACCTCTGTGACTATTCTAGGCCCTTTGAGGAAAAAAAGAGTCAATAGTCACTTTGTCATCAACACAGACTCAGTTCAGAAATCAGAACTCCCATGCATGTTCACCACGTGGATGATAACCACTCAAAGTGGACTTAACACACCGTCTTGTCTTCTCTCCAACTAACCTGGCAAACTGCATAGGGAAATGGAAACATTCAGTTGTGAAGCCCCTCTTCCCTGTGCAGTTGCTGCCGGGCCACCACAGCACTCCCTCACAGCTGCTTGATTTGAAGCCCTCCAATGTCATAGTTGGTAAGGATGACTGAAAACAGACATGTGGGCCAGTATCTCCTCACCTACTGCGCCCCACCCATTTTGAGACATGGTCTCACTATATAGCTCATGCTGACTTCAAACTTGTGATCTTCCTGTCTCAGCCTCCCGAGTGCTGAAATAAGTGTGTATCACCGTATCCGGATTGGATTTATCTCTTTTAAGAGTCATGCCTCCCTGTACTGGAGAGCTGATATGTTTAAAGTGGACTCCCCCTAGTGGGTTTCTTAGAGAAGCCTCCCAGGGTCCCATCAAACATCACCACCACCACCCAGGTTCCTTCCTATCCCCTTACATCTCTCCAGCAATGGATTCTAGAGAGAGGCTCAGTGGTGAATCCCTTCATCCTTTGCTTGGTCCTCTTAACTCTCTTAAACCAAATGAGAGATCTGCTTGGGTCTTTCTATGCTGTCCGCATTGTTCCAGGCATTTAAGTCATTTTCTGGGCAATCTTTAGAATGCTGACCTCTCTCTCAATACGGAAGAATTACTAAAGTTTCACTATTCAAGTCTTTACTCCTTTTCTACTCTCCAAACTTAGCAGCATCCAGGGTGTAGTTGCACTTCAGAAAATAGTTCAAACTCCTCAGGGTTCACGGTGAAGACTCCTTCTTAGTGCCCTGATGAGCAACATTGACACCCCAGGGAGAAGGAAAATGTGCGCACCTGCACGTGCTTGCAAAAACACAAAGACGCTCAAACAAAACGCAAACTGGTTTTCCTTAGTTTGAACTATATAGATAGAAATAAAACATCCCAACACATACATATATCAAGTAACTATACACAAAAGCACACTGTCAATCCCTTTACATGGTTTTGTCAATCCGCATAAATGAACTGTAGGAAAGATACATCCATCATGCTTTGTCTATGTAGTTTGCCCAAGACTTGTGTGCTGAGAGCTGGTTGCCTGCTGGTGGGCCTTTGGGTAAATGGCCAGAACATGGGGGCTCAGATTCATCAGTAGTCATAATTTGATGACATTCTTGGGTAAGCGGGAGTCAGGGGCTGGTTGTGGAAAGTGGGTCCCTGAGGAATGATGCTGAAGCTCTCGTGTTGTCCCTAGACTTTTACTCCTCTGTGTCTCTCCAGCTGTCATGAGGTGGGAAACTCGCTTGTATCCCATCTTTCTGCCATGATGGACCAAACAAAGCACAAGCTAAACAATTCTTTCCTCCCAACATCAGGTGTCGGGCACCATGACAAAATGTTGACTAGTGTGCTGGGCTGCCCTGAAAACAGGGCTGTATGGAAATGATTTTTCTATTGTTCAGCAAGGCAGGTAAAATTCAAAATTCAAACAAAAGCTAGCCTGTTTTTATTTAAGCTTCTACTATTTTGTCCAATACAGATTATTTTTTTTACAATACTTTTTATTTTCACCATATTTTGCGTGAAACTATTATTTGTCTTGATTGCTATGTTTGGGATACCTTTTGAAATTTTTATAATTACTGCTTTCTTTACTGGGATATAATTCAAACATCATTGAATTCACCTATTAAAATCGCACAATTAAATGGCTTTTAGTACAGTTTGAGAATTTTCAACCATAGAATTTTATTATATCTATCTATCCATCTATCCATCTATCCTTCTATCCATCTATCCATCTATTTATCTATCAGAGGACAACTCAGGAAGGTCAATTCTCTCCATTCACCATGTTGATGCCAAGGATGAAACCGAGATCTTTAACCAGTGAGCTCTTCCACCAACCATTAAGGATATGTTTCCTTCTTTTTCCTTTAAATTTCCTCATTTATTTGTTTGCTTATGTGTTTGCGCACACGTGTGTGTAGCTCAGAGGACACCTTGAAGGAATCTGTGTCTTCCTTTCAGTGTTTGGGTTCTGAGGATCAAACCCAGGTTGTCAAAACCAGGCATGCTTACCTCCTGAGCCATCTTGCTCTAGCCAGAATTCTAGAACACTTAAATAACCCAATAGAGAATACATTTGCAGGGGAGGAGAGGAGGTTCAGTGGTTGAGAGTACTTATTGCTCTTCCCCAAAGCCCAGGCTTGGTCGCTAAAAACCACATGACCCTTTATAGTTTTAGGAGATAGAACTGTAACTCCAGTTTTAACAGATCTGAGCCTCTCAGACATACATGTAGACAAACAGTATCAGTAAGTCTCAAAAAAAAAAAACCCACATAAGTAAATATGCCTTTCCTTCCAAGTTTCTAGGCCTGCATAAGCATTCAATAAAGACTTTACAGTTGCCATTGACATATGCAATAAAAATGAGGACACACATCCACACAGAAATGCCCACATGAATGTACATGTCAGTGATATTCCTGGCCATCAAACACGGCATGTCACATTTCATCTGTACCTGCTTCTTTTTGGGTTCAGAGGAGGCACATTCTTCAAGCCCCCTTTCCTCCAGTGAAACGTGTCTCTCTGAGAAAACTGTTTCACTAAGCCCTGCTTCTTCCCCAGTGCTCAGCCACTTCAATGACTTTGATCTGCTTGAAACATCCGTCTATCCTTAGCCTGGTTTTGTGTAGACAAAGAAAGAGTCTTTATCTTGCATTTTGAGAAACAGATTCTAGAACTCAGCTAGGCGATGCTTTTATAAGTCAATCAGCTAGTTGGTAGTTAAGTTAGTTAGTTAGTTAAACTTTCTGAATGTTAGTTCTTTTTTTTTTCTGTAAAATTGAGATAATGGCATTAGTTGTATTTGAATTTATTTTAAGGAATATTTTTTGTTTATTGTCCTATTTTTAAATAATATTTTTATCCTTCTAAAATTTCATAAAATCTAATCTACAAGGGAAATTAAAAAAAAAAAACAAAACAAGATCTCCTGAGTAAATTGGGAGCATGGGACTGATGGGAGAGGGCAGAAGAGGATGGGGGAGGAAGGAAGGGGAACAGAGAAAAATCTATAGCTCAATAAAGATAAGAAAAAAGAAAATTCCATACAATTATACAATATATACTGATCTTATCCATATACGATGACCTTCCTCAATTTCCTCTACTGACCCATTCTCTCTCCCTCTCAGCCTCCTGTCCTAGTTTCATTTTTTATTTTATTTTTTGTTATTCATATCACCACCCCCAGTCCAGTTAGTGCTACCTCTATGTACATGGGAGTGTGTCTATCCAATGGGAGATGAGCAGCCTGTCAGGAATGACTCTCCTTCCCTCAGTCACCACCAACTGCCAGTAGCTCCTCCAGTAGGGGTGGGGCCTTCGGAGCCCGCTCCCTTGCAAGCTGGACTTTGGGCTGGCTTGGTCATTTGCAGGTAGCTACAACAGCTATGAGCTAATGTCAGTCACAGCCATTTCATGTTCAGGAATATTTCATGGCTCTCCTCCTCCTCTCCCAGTTCTTAACATCCTCGTCCCTGGGTCTTTCTCAAACTGCTGAACACTCACAGTTGCTTATACAACTTTGACAAGTTAGGAGTCTGCTGCAGAGAGAAACCTCCCTAGGTCCTCAACTTCCTTGGGTGGAAGTTTTGTAAAGTTTAAATTAGCCTATTCAGACTAAATGTCTAGAAGAATTCCAAATCCTCACAAAAGTTTTAGTTAATTGTTTTGAATGTTTTGCTGTAAAAACACATAAAATAAATGTTGCCATTTTAACCATTTTAAGTGTACAATTTGAAATATCGAATGTATTTAGTTCACAAAATTCTAGAACTCCTTCATATTGTATAAAAGAAATTCTAGATTCATTAAACAGCGCCACATTGCCCCCCCCCCCCCCCGGCTTCTAGTAACCACCATTCTCCTTATTATTTCTATGAATGTAAAGCTTCGGTACTGACTGGAATGGAGCAGTGGGGAATAAAGAAATAACAGACACATGTACTCACTAAGCTATGATTAGGTGAGCTATGCACTCTGATGAGCCACGCGCTCTGGTGGAGATGCACCTGCAGCCCAGAAACTCTGCAGTTATTAGATACAAGTATGCATTCTATACAGCTGAACGAGCAGGTGGGTTGGCTAGCTAATTACAGCACGGGCCTTTCTGCGGGGGGTCAGTCTCTGGTCTCATTCATCTGGGAGGAGGAAGCTGTGGTCGGTGCTTAGTTCAGACACCACTGTTTTCGTCTGTCTTTGGACCAGGGTAAGGTTTCCCTATTCCAAATACTCAGGCCTCAGGTATTGGGGTACAATGTCCACAACATGCATTCACTCAGGACTTCATCCACTCACCACGGTTTTTATTTTGAGACATTTATTATCTGCCCTCTTATCCGATTCCAAGTGTAGAAAACAGTATTAAGTGCAGCCACCATGCTGCAAATCTGATATTCGGGACTCATTCATCTTGTGTATCTGAAGCTACTTATCCTTTGCCCCTTTGTGTTTCTGTATGAATTTTTGAGATTGTTTTCTTATCACTGAAAAATATTATTGGAAATTTGATAGGGATCACATTTAGGCTGTAGAATGCTCTGGACACTTTGTACATTTTAACAATATTAATTCTTCCAGTGGATGAGCAAAAGTTATCTCTCCAGATACCCACGTCTTCTTTTAATTTTCTTCTTCAATGCTTTATAATTTTCATTGTCCAAGTCCTTTGCCTCTGTGCTCCAGTTTATCCCCGTGTGTTTTGTATTTTGCTATTATAACAGAGATTATTTAGTTATTTTCTTTCCTGATAACTCACTGTTAGCCCATAGAAATGCTGCTAGGTTTTTTATTCCGTAATTGTGTATGCTGAGTCCTTAGTGAATTCATTTATTAGTTCTAATACTTTTTGTTGTAATTTAAGCTCTCTTGTTTTCTTCAGATATTATTTTGCTCTCTTCAGAGATAAATTTGCCTCTTCCTTTTCACTTTGGTGCATTCGCTTTTATAATTTCTCTGGTTAAGATTTCCACTGTTGTGGTGAGTAGTGGTGAGAGGAGAGACATCTTTGTGATTACCCTACCTTTCATTATTATTATTATTAAAAATAGATTCTTCTGTCCTACAACACATTCTGATCACAGTTTCCCCTCCATCCACTCCTCCCAGCTCCTTCCACCTCTTCTCTCCCCCAGATCCACTACCCCTCCATTTCCCTCCCTAAACTCCTCTTGGATATCTGCTGTTGTCCCGAGTCATGGGGATCCTTAGGTTACCATTCAGCAGAACCGGTACCTTCAATCACTCCAGCAGGCCATAAATGGGATAGGACAACCCCAGGATGGTAACTGAGCTGGTCAGTCCAGGCTACTCTGACTGCCCACATTAGGCAAGGGGCAGAGCCAGCTCTACTAAGCCCATGCCGTAAGGACCAGCGCTCCCTCCTACATCCATAGTGAGTGGTGGGGCCATCTCTCCCAAATGTAGGGAACCAGATCTCCCATGAGAGGCAGGAGCAGCTCTCTTGCTGCAGTGTCCCCAAAGGGGCAGGGCCAGCTCAACAGGGTTCCCGGATTTTAATACTCATGGTTTCCATGACACTCCATCAGCAACATAGGCCAGGGACATCAACACAGACCTCAGCTGCAGTGGGACCCCAGAACCAGACATGGCTTTCAGCCATAGCCCAGGGCCCAGACAACATCATGGCTCCATGTGGCAGTGCAGGCCACTGAAATCGGCATGGCACCAACAGCGGCACAGCCTTTGGATAACAACATGGCCACAGGTTGCAACCTAGACCATGAGCATCTGTGTGGCCTTTCATGGCAACGTGGGCCTTGGACATCAACACAGTCCATGGAAGGTAGGTTCAGGGACCAAGATATGGTCGTTGGCAGCAGCCCAGGCCAGACATCACTCTGCCTCCATGATAAGCAGGCGAATGGGCCATTCTGCTTCTCTTTCTCTCCCATTTCTCCACCATATATTTTCTTATCACAATGGCAACTAGGCCTGTGGATATCTTCAGCCACAGACTGCAGGACTCAGGCTGGCCCATGGTGGCCCATGGGAGTTTTATTTGTTCTGTCAAAAGCTATTGTTGATTTTTCCCTTCTTCTTTGCTGTCTGCATATTACTTCTGATGTAATTATTTTTATTCCTAGTGCAAAAGTTTGGAATTTAGTTTCTTCTTTTTTTATTATAACATTTACAGTCATACCACTGTGAATATACTCAGTTTTGTCTACATATGTTTTGTTGATGTTGTTATTGTTGGTTTTGAAAGACAATGTTTCTCTGTGCAACAACCCCGACTGTTCTGGAACTCACTTTTTAGATGTGGCTGGCCTCAAACTCACAGAGGTCCACCTGCCTCTGCATCCTGAGTGCTGGGATTAAAGGCATGTGCCACCATCTCTGGCCGAGATTAAATTGTTTATCAGGGGATATTTCACCATTTTAAATGTTTATGAAAATATTTTAGATTTGCAACAGTTATTTCTGTGACTCTGAGAGATTTGACTCAGCATCATGGAGCACCATTCTTCCAAGTTCTCAGTGTGTTCACAGAAGACATTTAATTAAAAATGCTTTTCATGTTGCAGGAGGATTAGTGCAATTTAGAAAACAGTTGTACTTTATGTATACAATGTAATTATATTTAAAGAGCCTCCTGTAACTTGGATTGTTCATTGATTAACTAACTATCTTTATTATCTATCTTTCACCAAAATTTGAACAGTTCTAATAGGTCAAGCTATTTTTTTAATGTTTAAAATTTTTTTAATTTTTATTTTTATCAGACTTTTGTTTAGATTTATTCTATGTATCTGAGTGCTTTGCCTGCATGCGTGTCAGTGTACCCCAAGTATGACAGGTACCTGTGAGTGTCAGAAGAGGGTATCCCATCTCCTGAAACTAGGTGCTGGAACACCTAGTTCACGTGGGTGCTGGAAACAAACCCGGGCTATCTGCAATCATATCTCCAAGTCCCTCATAAAGTTTTTGATGCTTTTTAGTATTTCTGTCTTGTTTAAGCAAGATTAAATAAAAATGTAAATATCAATATATTTTCTATAACAAATATCTTAATTAAGCTATTTGTTCTACTAAGATTGAACTCTTTTGTTTAAAATGTACAATAAAATGGAAAAGTGTGGAATCACATGTAGCTAGAACCATTGGTAGATGTGGTTGCTTCCAGGTTTTTGAAATAATTTAAAGAAATGTGTTCTTTGTTTACCTACTGTACAGTGAATGCCTTCCATTACTTCAGATGAGCAGAGATCAGAAAATCAGTTCTGTCTTATTATCAAGTGGTGCTCTATCTCTGTAGCAGCGTCTAAGTTCTGCTATGTAAGTGGGAAGTGTATTTCAGAAATAGTTGCTCTCTGTCTTCATAGCTGAAGACTTCTCAGAAGCACACGAGACAGCAGTCTTTTTTTTTTTTTTTTGGTTTTTCGAGACAGGGTTTCTCTGTGGCTTTGGAGCCTGTCTTGGAACTCCCTTGGTAGACCAGGCTGGCCTCGAACTCACAGAGATCCACCTGCCTCTGCCTCCCGAGTGCTGGGATTAAAGGCGTGCGCCACCACCGCCCGGCTGAGACAGCAGTCTTTTATTGTAATATAGATTTAGATATTTGTTGGGGAATATTATTTTAAGATGTGTGACTTTTGTTTCTGCTGTATTTGTCTAACTGTGAAGCTGTGATTCTTTGCCTGTCTAAAATGGCTGATGGTCTAATAAAGAGCTGAACGGCCAATAGCAAGGCGGGAGCAAGGATAGGCGTGACTGGCAGGCAGAAGGTATAAATAGAAGAGAAATGAGGAAGAAGAGGAGCAAGAGAACGAGAAAAGGAAGAAATCAGGGACCAGGTACACAGTAAGCCATGAAGAAAGAAGTAAAGAAAGGTGTACAGAGATAGAGAAAGATAAAAGCCCAGAGGCAAAAGAGAAAATTTAAGAAAAGCTGGCAATAAACAAGCCAAGCTAAGTCGGGGCATTCATAACTAAGAATAAGCCTCTGTGTGTGATTTGTTTGGGAGCTGAGTGGTGGCCCTCCCCAAAATCCAAAAGAGTAAAATATCACACAACAGAAATTAGTGCCAGCAAGATAGCTCAGCAGAGAAAGACAGTTGGTGGCAAGGCTGGAATCTTAGTTAGGGTGTCTATTGCTGTGAAGAGACACCATGACCACAGCAATTCTTATAAAGGAAAATAAATGGAGATGACTTACAGCTTCAGAGGCTTCCTCCACTATCATGGCAAGAAGTATGGCGGCACACAGGCCGACTCGGTGGGGCCCCAGAGCCAGCTGAGAGTTCCGCCTCTGGATCCACAGGTAACAGGAAGAGAATGGCAACTGAACATACTTTGAGCATCTGAGACCTCAAACCCCGCCCCCAGTGACACACTTCCTCCAAAAAGGCCACACCTACTCCAACAAGTTCATAGGTCCTAGTAGCGTCACTCCCTGTGGGCCTGTGGGAACCATTTCTAGTCAGTCCACCGCAGCCGGTGACCTGAGATGGAGCACAGAGATTCACATGGTGGAAGGAGAGGATCCACACTCATTCTACGGCATGTGAGTACCTCCCCTATGCTCTCCCCCCTCTCTTTTTCTCATTCTCTCTCTCTCATACACACAAAAATAAATAAGAAAATAAATAAACGCAAATTTAAGAAAAACAAAATGATATATCAACTAACTTGCTTTTAAGGAAAAATGTCAGATATCACTGCTATTAGCTGATTTATTTTGATATGACAACACAAGTAATATATAGCATTAATTAACTTATCATTGAGCCATAGAATGAATCTACAAACTAAATTGTTTTCTATTAAACAGAGATGCAATTGAATTATTATTTAAAAGTTCTGGACAAAGGGCTAGTTTTCCTTCTACTTGTTTTCATAAGGCAAGACAAAGCTGCCCTCTGTAGCAAACTGTACCATGACTGCATATGAGTCCACACTTATATGCAAATATGGTTTATGTAAAATTGAGCATTTTATAGGGAAACTGATTGTGAAGTATTTAATGAGAAATATGTACTTTGCAGATTCTAGTTAAACCTCTAGAGCGTGCATAAATCACAAGAGACACTTCTTGAGAGAGCGATAAAGGTGAAATATTTTGAAAAGCTCCCAATTAAAATTTTCCATGAAAATATACTTGTGTCTATGTCCATTCTCTTTCCAAAGATCTCATCAGAGTCGTAGTAAAGGAGCTAAAGGAAGATTAAAAAATTTATAAGGACTAAAAGGAGAGAGACGATGCCTTGTTTGTTGATGTAATTGTTATTCTGACCAATTTTTGTCTTGAATTCTAACTACCTAACTCAGAGAGACTGCAAGTTAAATACCAATGTTTGAGGGACTCGGGCATTTAGAACTGCCTCCCTACCAGGAAATGGATAAAGCTTCTTTATGGTATTTTCTCTTTTTGGTTGTGCCCTGTTCCCTGAAAGTCCTTGTGCAGTCGGCTCAGTTCTCAGCGTGGGGATGTTGCCTTTCGCAGGTGAGGCCTGGTTGCAGGCAGTTAGGTCGTGAGAGCTTGAATCTCATTAGTGGATTAATGCTTGTTAGAAAGGATGCTCCATATGTGCCCCCTCAGCTGATGCTTCCTTGTCCGCTACTCTGCCCTGCCATATCAAAGCCATCGGACCCTCACTAAGATGCCAGGTGCCATGCATGCTGTTTGGATATTCCAGGGACAAACAACACTGTTGCCATATAATTCCTTTTAGAAACAAAGTGGGCTCAGATATTTTGTTATAAAAAACATACAGCAGCCTGAGACAATGAGCAATTAACCAAATATTGTCTACCTAGAGGAACCCTGCTGAGGTTACAGAAGCATGTGATTGTGTGTGTGTGTGTGTGTGTGTGTGTGTGTGTGTGTGTCTGTGTTATAGAGCATGGACTCTGAGGTGGGTTACTGACACAGAAAGGGACCAGATGATTCCTGTAGATTTTTACCCCATAAATGTTTCTCTGATTCAGATACCGTGTTTGTTTAAATATATGTGTGTGTGTGTGTGTGTGTATATATATACATATGTATAATTTTTAATGCATGAGCCATTTTTAAATAATTGATAGTAGTTAAGACGTTGAATTTAACCACAGTTTTGAGTACTGCTAAATTTTGTTTGGTGTTTTTCTTTTTTTTTTAATGTTATTGGTTCTTTGAGAATTTCAAAAAGCTTATCTTGATCAACTCCCAACACCTATGCCTCAATTTCTAGATCCGAGCATCCTTTGCCTCCACCACCTCCCCCACAGAAATATAAGCATCTCCTTGTCCTGGTCCTTTGGTGTTTTCAAGCTTTTCCTAGGTTTTCCCTAAGCTGGAGGCCATGTGTTTTAATGTGAGTCGGGCACCCATGGTGAGCTGATCCCTGCATTCTGACCAGTTGAGCCTTCCTGTTATGGTCCCCATCTGCTGCCAAAAGAAACGGACCTGATGAGGGCTGAGAGCTACACTTATTGTTGGATACAAACATAAGAATTGAAAATGCAGTTAGGGATCACACTGGCTTAGTTTTAGCGCCTACCACTATTGGTTTTGTCGATGGGTGCCGCACAATTGGATGATTGTTTCAAATATAAAAAAATCAGACTACTTACAAATAGCTTGCACATACATGTACGTGAATTGTGATGAAGTCAGCCCATGACAAAGCTTTCGCTGCATCAGAAAATGCTGAGGCTTTAGAGAAAAGCGAAAAAAAAAAAAAAAAAAAAAAAAAACCAAGCCAGCTTTTAAAGCTAGAAAGATGGCTAGTGTCATTTTCTGTCGAGAGCCAAACGTAGTTTGAATCTCCAGTTTACCATATTTTAGCTGTGTACCTATTGCATATTACATGTGATTTTTTTTTCTGAGTCTCAATTTTTATACCTGCAAAATGGAGACATAAAGTTTATTTGTGTAGGCCTGGTAGGCAATGGCACTTGCCACTAAGCTTGATAACCTGAGTTTGATCCTTGGCACCAAAATGTGGAAGAAAAGAACCAACTCCTGCCAGTTGTCCTCTGAGCTCCACAACACAGGCAGGCAAAGCATGACATGCATAAATATCCCTCCCCAAAATAAATAAAAGTCAAAAACTTGAGTAATAGCACAATTTTTCTATTTAGTGAAATTAAGCATATACAAATTTTGGTACATTACCTTGTATGTGGTTAATAAACCCTAGCTATTAATGGCAGAGTTATGCTAATATTTTAGAATTTTCCTTCTATGCATAGCAGGCATAATTCAGGATAAGTCATACGACTCTTTGATGAAGCTCAAGGGAGCTAAGCACATTCTTGGCACAGTTTCCCTTAGAACACTTCCTGTGGAAGTCTGTAAAAAGATGTGGATTATAATTTCTGCCTCCCCTGAAGACTGCTAAGGAAACTTGACATCTAAAATAATAATTGCTATTTTGACTTTTTGTTAGACAAAGAGGCAGCATCTGTGCTGGGAAGTCTTGCTTCTGTATCCATTTGGTTGCATAAATAGCTATTGTTAGGTTACATCACAGTGTAGGGGTTCAGCTGGCATAACAAGATGCTGAAGTGTTTTAAATGTATGAGCCTGGTATTCCTCTGTGACTAAATGTATTGTTTACTAATGACATTAAGTGTAGGGTAGCTCATTTAAAAAATTGGTCTATTGTACAATATGAGCCTGATTTAAAATAAGACCATGTATTTTATTTAATCCGAAAATTAACGTTCCTGAAGCAAATGCGAACCCATTTTCGTGGTTACCATGTAATTCTAATAAAAATATCTGGCAAAAATGATCAGCAATTACTCACTGTTAAGCCTATTTTACTTGCACTGAATGGAGTGGGATTTTTAAATTTTTAATTTAAGGAATATATAATGTTAGAAAAATCATAATGTTCCCAAAGAGTAATGGTTTATTAACCACAATGCATATCCTGGTGACTGGGTGTGATATTCTTTTGAGCTTTACCATTAGAATGAAAAGCAACAAGCAGAGCTGGTTTGCTTGAGAAGAAACCAACTTAGTTGTAACTGGTTGCCATAAATTTTTTCTTTTTCAAGCTAGGTACAAAAAGTAGGAATAATCTAACTAATGGTTTCAAGATGAAGAAGAAGAAAGAAAAATCGATCAATGCTTAGAGCTGTTAACTCTCAGCATTGCCCCAGAAATCGTTTTCTGATTATATATAAAATAAAAAGCATATTCATAGAAATAAAACAAAGAACGGGGAAAATAATTTCTTTCTTCATCTCTCATGGTAATACCTTTAAAAGTTCCTAAACTTAACTAATAACATTCAGAAAGAGCAATCTTCATAGTGGGCGTAAAAATGGTCTAATTTGGTAGACACTGGGTCTGGCATGCATACCCAGGAGTTTCTTCTTGGCCAACTTTGGGGATTTCATGTTAACAGCATGAAATACAGCCCTGTTTTTCCCAAGGTGAAGTTTTCTTTACCTCCTAAATTAATTAATGGTATTTTCTCAAACTCCGCATCTAAATTTCAAACTTGGTTTGCTGACAGTTGTAGGTGGATGGCCCTGATGAGATTCACTTTCTCTTGTACTTCTTTCCATGCAGAACTTTCAGAGTTAATCTTCCCGGCGCACACAGCAGACATTAGAATCACAGAGGTACAGCAATGTATTCAGGTGCCAGAGAAGATACCCATCTGTGACAATTAATCTTGATTGTCAACTTGATTGGATTGAGAGATGCCTAAGGGATTAATACACGTCTGGGTGAGTCTAGATTGGTGTTTCCAGCGAGGATTAATTGAGGGGGAAGGGAGACTCACCATGAACGTGGATAGCCTCATCCAAAGGGCAGGAAGCCCTGCTGGAACCAGAAGGAAGAGGAGGAAGCTTGCACACTGAAGTAGGCCTTTTCTCACTGTTTCCTGGCCACCACGGTGCACACAGTCCGGGCACCAGTGTTTTGCCTTACCTCAGACCCCAGATCATGAATCCAGCTGGCCTAGGAATAAATTCTCTGAAACTGTGAACCAAAACAAGGGCTCCTTTTTTAAGTTATTTTTCTTTCTTATAGAGATGAAAAATGTAACACAATATCTCTGACACAGTGTTGGCAGCTGGTTTACTTTCTTCAGACACGTGAATGAGAAAACACTGAATCCAACGTGATCATGTACGTGTTAACCTGGTCACCTCTAAGGTCATAATTCATAATAAACATTTATTATTTATGTGCAGGGTGTGGTGGCACACACCTCTAATCCCAGCACTTAGGGGGCAGTGTCTAATGTATCTCTGTCAGTTTAAGTCCAACCTTGTGGCGGTGTCCAGTTTATCTCTGTGAGTTCAAGCCCAGGCTGGTCTATATTTTGGGTTCCAGGGAAGCCAGTGCTACATAGTGAGACCCTGTTTTTAAAAAGAAAGAAAGGAATGAGGAAAGAAAAAGAAAAACAAACAAAAACTAATAAGTTTTCTTGTGTGTAGAAGAAGCAAAAGCTTGCTTATTTTTAAGATTCAATGTAATACACACTCATAATAAATATATATGCCTTTTTATACATTTTTATATATCTTAAATTTTTTTTTCTTCTAAGACAGGTGTGTGTACGCATGTGCATGTGTGTGTATGTAGTTATATTACATAAATATAAACATGATTGTATACAAATGATTGTCTATTAATCATATATACTAATATATAATAATTATACATTAATCTTAAGCAGTTAATAATGAAAATATTTGAGAGGATGTCCAAACAAATAGATCCTGCATTTGATGTCCTTGTTTTGTGGACAGAGTACCAATTGAGAGCCCACGTGATGGAAGGAAAGAAGTGCCTCCAGAAAGCTGAGCTCTGACCACCATACGCAGGCCAAAGGACATGCAAACGGGCACACACATATGCACTTAAGTAAATAAATACATGTAAGAAGCAAGCAATATTTGTTATGGAAACATTCTTGGAAACTTGTAATAATTTGAAGAATTTTATATCTGATTAAATTAAATCTGTCCCATTCCTGCACTTTTAAGCTGAGTGATTAATAGAGCTGCATAGCAACTAACAAGCCCTTCCTGTCTTCCTCCCCCACTTCCTCGTCTTCCTCTCTTTCTGATGTGAGCTTCAGGTTCTTGCGCATACTAGGCAAGCACGCTGTCACTGAGCCTTACCCTCTAGCTTAGATAATATTTCTACTTTTTCTGGACATTTTTAATTTATTTTTATAAAAACACTCCTAAAGACAACATCATTACTTACCTAGCTTCATGTGTACCAATCAGGTTTATTATATGACCTAAAAAATTTCTATCTATAATAATAGAATAAGATAGTTTGATTCTATTGGTGACTAGTAATAATGATTTGTTACAATAAAAAGAGGCCCAGAGAAACTAGTTTTTTGTCTTTACAAAGCTGATCACTAGTTGTAGGTAAAGCGGAAAGTCATGTTTCTTTCCTTAGACTGGGTTAAGATTTCTTTTTGTACAAAGTGAATTTACTTTACATTATTATAGATTCTGTGAAGATGGGATTATAAGCTTTATGCTGTGGTTGAGCTAAATTTCAGTAAAAACTTCAAGATGTTAGTAAATAATACAGTAGTAAAAACATCACGGATGTAAGGCTGGAAGAACAGAACATGCTTTCTATTAAAGTCTGTAAAAACAGTAGGGTGGTAGTAGTGCATGCCTTTAATCCTAGTACTTGGGAGGCAGAGGCAGGAGGATCACTGAGTTTGAGGCCAGCCTGGTCTACAGAGTGAATTCCAGGATGACAGTCAGGGCTACACAGAGAAATCCAGTCTTGAAAACCAACCAACCAAACAACAACAAAAAGTTGTAAAAATAGCGAATACCCCTAAACAATTTGGGAAATTCTGTTACTTAAAAATCGTATACATTTCTAGGAATCATAGTTTTATAAGTAAGTAGTCTTAAAATATGGGTACAAAAACTTACAAAAAAATACCGTCAGACTTTATTTAGTCTTGCTCAGCTATTGTGATATTTGGGGGGGGAGTTAGTATGTATAGGAAGTGACTAAAAACCTTGACTAATTGCTAGGTCAATGAGAAATTGAATTTTTCCTTCGCACATTCTGTGGGTGCCTTCAATATAGATGATGAAGGAAAAACACGTGTATTATATGTGTGCATGTGTGTTTATATGTCTATGATGAAGAATAATGTGTGTATTATATATGTGCACGTGTGTGTGGGTGCATAGGTATGCACTTGTCATAGTGTCTGTGTATGTAAAGATCAGGGTTGGTGTCCACCCTTGCCTTTCAACTTGTTTGAGACACGTTCTCCTTATTGTTCAAAGTAGCATATGACATTCTAGCTGGCCTGTGAGCTTTCAGGGATTCCCTTGTGACTGCTGTCCATCATACTAGTAGGAGCATTAGTATTCCAGATGTGTGCCCTCCCCCCACACCCCCAGCCTGGCTTTACTGGTAGGAGCATTAGCATTACAAATGTGTGCTCCCAAGCCTTGCTTTGCCTGGGTGCTTTACTCAGTTCTTCTTGCTTGCACAGCCAACAAAGCAAAAATATTTTTTAATGTATTTGAGTATTTTCAATTGCGTGTATGAGTGAAGGTCTCTGTATGGATATGTACACATGAGTGTTGGTGTCTGAGGAGGCCAGACTTAAGTTATCCTCTGGGAGCTGGAGTTACAGGCAGCTGTGAGCCGCCTGATGGGGTGCTGGGAACAGAACTCTGGTCTTCTGCAAGAGCAGCCCATGTTCTCCATCTCCTTTTAAAGGAATAATTCATAATACTTGAAAACATATTCCTTATGCAGTTTCAACTCTACTTCTTCCTCCCTCTCTCCCCATTCTTTCTGCCTTTCTTCTTTCCTTCTTTTTCTTCCTTCTTTTTTCTTTTTCTGTTTTTGTTGTTGTTTGAGATAAGAGCCTAAGCTGGCTTTTAACTTTTTAATTCTCCTTTCTCAGTCTCCTTAGTGCTGGAATTACAGGTATGTACCACCACATCTAGACATTGATCCAGTCTCTTCTTATTAGAGATTGGAATTATGAATACTCTGTAGGTTTATTGCTTTCTATGTGGTAAATATAATATTGTTCTAAACTTAGCAAACGTGTGTGTTTGTGTGTATGGAACTGAGTTGTCTGCTTGTGGGGAGGTAAGTGACAAAATAGAGTGGGGGTGAGAATTATCTTGGGAAAATAGAGGGAGGATCATGGGATCCATTAAAAAGAGGAATGTTCAAATAAATACTGCTAAGTGAACAGGACTCTTGAGGCCACTGTTTCCCATCGTTCAAACTTTTAAAGTACAGGCTGGCAGATATTTGACCAGTTTATTGTGTGGGAGGGTTACTTCATTGATAAGGAACAGCGGATTTGATATCAAAGCCACTGATGAAGAGACGATTCTCAAAATCTGTTTTTAAAAGATAAGAAACTGGGTGGAGGTCCTTGGTAGGCAGTTATGAAACAGATGACATTTCAAAGGAAAGCGATTTTGATTTTTCTCCTCGTGTTGCTAAATGAGCTGTTTTAAGCACACGGTAGCAGCAAGTCTTTGGCTTGTTTTGTAAGATGAAAGTTTGATTCTCTTTTCCACCATCAACAGTTATTCCCTTAAAGTTTTGCTCCAAGCTCCTCTCTTTTATCAAAAGCTCTGTGTTTGCTATGCTTGCATTCTGATACTATACTCCATATAAGGCATTAAATGCTTGAGCCTATCATTTGCTAAGAAAAAAAAAAAAAAAGAATGTAGCCCCCTCCCCCTCCCCACACACAACAGCTCTTTGGAAAAGTGGGTTCAGAGAACAAACTGTTCACTTAGTATCGCAGTTACTTTGTTCTGTTTCTCTGTGATATGCTCCAATTTCATTAACAGAAACAAATGAAAGAAAGCACGCGGATAGGAAGTGGGTGCAAGCCATATCCTGAATTGGCTTTCAATGGTCATTTGTTCTGATTCCATTTGTATGCTCAGATAGCTATTCTCAAATTAAATTTGCTTGGCAAATCTAGGCTATCATTTCGCTGTGTTCTATAATGCTTATCTTCATTCTGCCGGGTGACATAGTTCAGGTTTAGCTGGTCATTCTGTCACTTCAGTGAGTGAAGCTTGTCTTCTCAGATTGTGTTGTGTTTAGGAATTCAGATTCTCGTTAGCTGTGTGCTGAGTGTCTTTCACTTGCTTCAGCTTCTTTTCAGTTGTCATGATGTGACCTGCATGAATATCAGCCTCACCTGGAATGATGGTTCAGATGCAGATTTCTTCACAGAGAGAGTGAGCAAGGCAGTGATCTGCATTTTAAACACATTTCCTAGATGATTTAATTGAATTTAGCATTTAAAAGCCACAGTTCCAACTTTGTCTGTGTTGTAACACTTGAATTTCCGTCCTGCCAAACTAGTCTACAGATTTCAAATTTCAAACTTGTTAGCATCTACTTTGCAGTTAGGACGTTTCTTCATTAGCCTGTCCCGACCCCTTGCCCCAAAACCTGACTGTAAAAGTACTCTCGAATGTCCATGTGACCCCATTTTCAACTGACATTCTTGGACTCTTTGCAGTTCCCTGCCTTAGGTATATGTCTTCAAGGGAGCTAACATCTGCCTAGAATTGTGTATTACTGGTTGCGTCTTCTTAGCTGGCCTTATATAAACATTGAACCTTTCTACTATCTCATTCTTATTCCTAACTAGAGTTGCTTCCGTATGTCTTCTATCTTGGTTTTGATCTCCACTAAACAGGCCGAGCATATCAGAAATATTCAGATAGAGCA
Organism: Microtus ochrogaster; assembly: GCF_000317375.1. Lineage (NCBI taxonomy): Eukaryota > Metazoa > Chordata > Mammalia > Rodentia > Cricetidae > Microtus > Microtus ochrogaster. The sequence continues at coordinate 28,757,696 of NC_022016.1, forward strand.
CAACATTATTTGCATCCTTCCCCATTTGCAATCAATGTGAATTTCCTGGGATCCAATTTGTTTTAAGCTGCATATATCGTTTTGAGGTAGAATAGAAAGACAGGAAAAGTCTTAGGGATGTGAAGAAGGGAAAGGAGCCCAGTCCCCTGGGATTCAGTTAAAGCCTCCTGCCAGAAGGAGACCAAGAATTCCAGCACAATGAGCAAGGCTTAAAGCATTTCTCCCTTCCCAGATGTGAAGTGGTCGTTTCCTGGGAGTCCCACTGGAAACCCCATTTACAGAGACAGAACATGCTCTAAACTCCTTGTGTTAATCCCAGTTCCTTCAAGTTTTATTTTTATCAGATTATAATTCCATCCAGGTCACCTCCAGAGCCACCTCAAATACAAGAGAGAGACAGAGACAAAGAGACAGATAAATAGAAAGTGACAGACACAGAGAAAAGGTTTTCTGGCAACCCTGAGGTGTAAACTGATGTTTGCCTCTTGGCTCGGATTGTTAGTGAGATTAATTTTGTTTTATCTTATATTTTATTTTATTTCATTAATAATTAATAATAAAAGCCTGTTTGTTTTCTTTCTAATGAGAAGCAGAAAGGAAGTAGATTTGGATGGGAGGGGGGTAGGTAGAACTGGGAGGAGTATAGGGAAGAGAAACCATAATCAGGATATGCTATGTGTCTTAGCCAAGGTTTGAGTTGCAGTGAAGAGACACCATGATCACAGCAACTCTTATAAAGGAAAATATTTAACTGAAGTGGCAGCTTACAGTTCAGAGGTTTAGTCCATTATTATCAAGGGGCAATGTGGCAGTGAACATGGTTCTGGAGAGGAAGCTGCTACATCTTAATTCTGCAGGCAACAGGAAGTGATCTATCTTACTAGGTTTGACTTGATCATATATAGGACCTCAAAGTCTGCTTCCATAGTGACATACTTTCTCTCACATGGCCATACCTACTCCAACAAGCCACACCTCCTGATTGCCACTCCCTTTGGGGGCCATTTTCTTTCAAACCACCACAGTAAATGAAGAAAAAAAATGTATATTTAATAAAAGGAAAAACTATGTTAGGGATTTATATGTACATTTGTACATATAATTATATTTGTATAGCTATATTTTATGTATATTTTGATCGTGCATATGCACCTATGTACCTTTCAACAATCTCTACTTATGGTTCAATTATGGTTGTGTGTGTATCCTCTGACATGTATCCCTTTATCTGGATTTTATAATTTTTTGAACTATGGTTATCAAAAATACCCACTAATTGTGCTGATTAGTTTTGTTTGTTTTTTTAATTAATTAATTTATTATGTGTTCTGTCTGCATGCCAGAAGAGGGAACCTGATCAAATTACAAATGGTTTTGAGACACATGGTTGCTTGGGAATTGAACTTAGGACCTCTGGAAGAGCAGTCAGTGCGTTTAGCCTCTGAGTCTTCTCTCCAGCCCTGTACTGATTAGTTTTAGAGTCCTGAGAAGGGTCAGTCTCAAGCGAGTCACTTAGATTTGCTTGGCCTTGTCTGTGAGGAATTGTCTTGGCTGCTGACCTGTGTTAGGAGGACCCAGCTCACTGTGAGTTGTTCTTTCCCTAAGAAGATGGTCTTGAGCTGTTCCTCTAAGTTAGCTGTTCCTTCAGGTTCCTGCCTTGAGTTCTTGCCCTGACTTTTCTCAGTGATACTACTTTGACCTGGAAGTATAAGCAGAAATAAACTCTCCCCCCAACCCATGCAATAAAGTATTCATGGATATAAAATAAAATCTAAAAAATAAAAAAATAAAATAAAAAGAAAGCCTGATTCTACTTCATAAACCGGCTAATGATGAAATTCTTTCCAGTGTAAAACCAATGAACATGACTTGGTCTGAGTTGAGGCCCTTAAAATCTCAGGGGAACCACTTAGGATACTGAGGTGGCCGTTTAGCTCTGTGGCCTTCTCCCCTCACCAATGACAGTTTTAGATCTTTCCTACACTCCTTCCCCCCCTCTGTCTTTCACTATTTTCCCAGGCATACAATCTTGATTTGAGTGACAGCTTGAATTATCAGCATAAACACATGAACATGTAATAGTTGATCAAGTAATATTTTTCTCGCTTTGCTTTATGCCAAATTTTTACTTCAGATTAAAAAAAACAAGTCTAATGAGATGACAAGAGATTTTTTTTATCATTTTATTAATTGGACTCAGAATTCCTTTCATGGTGAGAGAAGTTTTGGGTGAAATTAATTTGAAATTACAGTGGAAAGCAGGATGCTGTGGTGGCTCAACAGATAGGTTCTACAATCAGACTGCATTAGTTCAAATGCCAGCTACATCGTTAGCTATGTGATCATGGAAAAGTTATTAGACCTTTCCGTTTGCTCGTTTATAGAATGGATGATAATGTTAGTCATTAATAAGAGGATGTATGAGTACTGTGGCAATGCCCATGAAACAGCACAATGTCTGAAAGAGGAAATATAGCTGTTCTTATTTTTGTATTAGGAAGAGGATAGGTTGCTCGGCCCAAGACAAAGCGGAGGCAGGGGCTTCTAGAGGGACGGAGCAAACTTGAAACAACGGTGTAATAAAAGACTGGCAGAAAGACATTTGAACATATTTCCAGAACCAATATTTCTTCGGTTATATTCTGTGACCACCTTTCCAAAATCCTCCTCCAAAGTCAGTAAGTCCCCTAAGCTCATTCAATGGACATTAATCCCCAGCCTCTCAGAATGCACGTTAGCGAGAGGGTCGGTTTCCTGTCTACGTTCAGGTTGTTATCATGGACAATGTATACTTGCAGCAGCGCTAAGCAAAATGGCAGAGGGGTGTTTGGGAATATGTGATCCTCAGCTATTAGTTGTCATTTTTGATAGACTTACATTTTTTT
>NC_022016.1:28761647-28766557 GCF_000317375.1 Microtus ochrogaster
GGGAAAAAAATGGGATCTTGGGGGTGGGGTGGGATGGGGGTAAGGGGAAAGGGGGAGAGAAAAGGGAGAAGGGGAAGATAGGGGGAACTTGGGGAAAAAGGATGATTGGGATAAAGGAAGGTTGGATAGGGGAGCACGGAAGTCTTACATTTTGAAACTCAGATCAAGCCAGGTTTTCTCAGTTCAGGAGAATGAGCCCTCTCCCAGCTGATATTCTGATTACTAAATAGTACTTTCTTTTGTTTTCATAGTCTAATACATTAATTAGCACTGAATAAAAATGGAAAGAAAATGGTTCAAACCAAAGTCCTATAGGATGGAAGAAAATTCCTTTCCAGTGGATCTTCTCATTGAAAAGTTTTGCCTATGTGTATAAATCTATTGTTTGTTCAATCTCCCACAATCTGTCACCTTACTATCTGCAATTTGTCTATTTTATTTTGTTTACTTAAAAGAGCATGTCCTTAATACTTTATAACTTCCCTAGAAAAATAACCATCTCATAGACCTCTCATTTTCTCCATTTTATATGACTATTGTTTACTCAATTACGTGAACGCTGTGATTTTTTTACACTTTTTTTATTTAAATCTTTTTCATTGTACATACCAACCTCAGTTCTCCCTCCTCTCTTTTCCCCTCCCATCCCCATCCCTTCTCCCCACTCACTCCTTAGAGGGCCAAGGCCTCCTTTGGGGCACAACAAAGTCTGGCATACTACATTGAGGCTTGACCAGGTCCCTCCGTCCTGCATCAAGGATGAGCAAGGTAACCCATCATAGGGAATGGGCTCTAAAAGCTAGTTCATGCACCCAGGATAAGTCCTGATCCCATTGCCCGGGGCCCAACAAACAGATCAAGCCACACAACTGTAAAATGGTAGATCATGATAGTTACAGTGCTAGAAAAATTAGTGAACACTAACACTGCAGTTATAATCATTACTACAATAATCACTAGGAAATAATTTCAAGCATCCCTTCCATGTCTAGATACAGTATGAGAATCAAGTGTAAATTCTCAAACTATACTTCTGAAACAGCCTTAACTAACCCACTAATCCCTCCTAAGGAGGTTAATTAAGAATTCCTCAAACTTTCTCAGACACCCAAATCTTTCATTCTACCTCGTCCCAGTTCTTTGTTACGTAAATAGATGTGACTACTGTGGTTAGGGGGCTCCCTCTTCTCCACCTCTCTCAAACCTCTGCTTTGTGCACTTTTGCATCACAACAGAATAGTTCCGGCAAAGCAGGACTTCTTATCGGGAAATGTGAGGAAAAGAATCTAAGTGGGCAATGACGAAAATTATCTTTAGGAACAAGAAGAGGAAAACAATACACACTTATGTTCTCAGGATGGGGTACCTACTTCAGTGGCAGAGATCTTGCCTAGCATGTCCAGTTCCCTAAGTTTTTTGAACCAAAATACCAACTTTTTTCCCCCTTGTCATATCTGGAAAGTATTTTTACAGAAACCACCTGGGATGTAATCACCTATGAGTTTTAAGTTTTCCAAGGTGCTGATCATCACGTCCATAATCCTGACAAATCAGTTGGGATCATGTCTTCTGTTGTTCTTAGAGGACTTGAATGTGATCGATCACAAAGGTTTATTTTCAGCATGTTTGTTTGTCTCATTCATGAAGTCATTCATGTCTAGATACTTCCATGTTGTCAGAATACTTTTTATACATTTGAACAGAGTTCTTAAATAGTATAGTAATTTCATTTTTGAAAAATTGGATCAATTTATAAATTTTAGTTTAATTTATATTTCAATTTTACCTAAACCTTCAAATATTTTGGCATGAAGTTGATGATATACTTTTGTAGTATTGGTACCTTCATTACCTCTAATCATTTTCTTCTTGATAATATCATTGTCTATGAGATCAATGTCCCTATCTTTTCATTCTGGAATAGACCAGAAGTCCCTTTCTTTCATATCGCTTTCTGCTAAAAGTCTACTTTGTTTCTACCTGAGAACTTTGTCTCTACCTGAGACAAATCATAGATTAAAGGTGAACACAAATACTTGACTTGGATATTCTTTCTGTGGTGTGTGGAATCTAGAGTCCCTTGTCTGTAATCTGGGACAATAACTATGATAAATAAGACAGAGCCAAAGGAGCAGTGGCTAGTTCTGGGCTTTCGCCTGAGAGGAGCTATAGTCCCAACCTCACCCACTTGGTCCTCTCAGATACCATGGACATATGACATCTTGCAAGGAAACTCTGAGACTATAAGAGCAAAGAAAATTCATGTGGATCCCAATATACAGCCACACCCATCATGGTACAAGGGAGGTCAATGAAGTCACTTAAGCCTATGGAACAGACTCACACTTTCTCATTATCCCTGAGTCTCGCTCTGTGGTGTAATCCCTGCCTGGAATTTTTACTAGCAGAGTTGTGCAGTGTTATAGATTTAGGCGCTAAAGTTTTCAGAGTGCATTTCACAGTCATGCAGAACACAAAGGACGACTTGCTTCACAGGTGGTTTAGTTCCCATTGCTCCTCTGCATCTCTCTGAGTATGTGCTCTACACATATGGAAAGTGTTCCTATGGGCTTTCCTAGATCTTAGTGGGATGCTGACTTGAGCATTAACATAAGAAGGATTGGCCTTTGTGGTGAAGTAATTGATAAATATAAATTTACTGGTTAGAGAAGACAGGTATCGACTGATATAATCATTCTATGAAAAATCATGGAGGTAGAAAACAAATGAGATACGTTTATGGGTGTAGAAGGAGATTGCTCTTTCGTTCCCCAGCTGCCCAGAGCTGAATAATCCCTTTCTTTTTTTTTTTTTTTTTTTTTTTTTTGTTTTTCGAGACAGGGTTTCTCTGTGGCTTTGGAGCCTGTCCTGGAACTAGCTCTGTAGACCAGGCTGGTCTTGAACTCACAGAGATCCGCCTGCCTCTGCCTCCCGAGTGCTGGGATTAAAGGCGTGCGCCACCATCGCCCGGCAATAATCCCTGTTTTTATTTGGTTAATGAATAAAGAGACATATGGGCTTTGAAAAAAATAACAAATACATGTATTGATCCCAGCCCCTAATTTCTAGCCAAGGTCTTCTAAACTCTCTGTAATATCCTACAACAGGGTGCTAGAATTATCTTTGTTCTAGTGAGATAATTCCTGGTGGGCCTCTAGAAAACTTCAGGGTAGGAGTCGGTCACCTGGAGGAGCCAACTGTAGGATCAGACACAGCTCCAACTTGTAGGCAAGAAAGAGAATTTCTAAGTTACATTAATCACCAGTAGCTAACAGTACAATCAGTCATCTTCCTTAAAGAGAAGCTGTGGATGGCTGCCATGATTTGAACATAGCGGGATTCTTAAAAGGTAGTATACTGAGAAAATGCACAGCAGCTTCTTGTCTCTTCGCCCACAGTTTGCCCCACGTGTCTCTCCTATCTGGATGCTCATCGGTGTGCTTTATAATACATTGATAGATGAAAATATTTCTCCTAGTTCTATGAGGGACTCTAGTAAACGAATATGCTCTCAATTGGGGTTCTGTGAATTATAATTTATAGATAGTTGATAAGTTGTGTAGGCGAAACAAGGCAGGGCTTGGGTTTGGTATTTGGAGTGGGGACCATTTGTGAAACCGAGCTCTCAGCCTATGAGATCTGACACACTCTTTGGTAGCCTCGGAGAAATGTCCTTGTGTAGTTGAATGGGAAGGTAAAAGTGATCTCATGTGTGCTGGGTGTTCTGAGAGGGTAATAGGAAAGATTGTTGCTGTTTTTACTTACATTCTCAGAGGGGCAATATTCTTGTTTTCTAGAACAGAGATTTTTTTTTTGTGGAGTTCTGGGGAAGGAAATTAGAATTCCATATAAAAGCTATTTTCTAAACACAGCATTTTTTTTCAAGTGTTACATAGAACGCTAGACTATGAAGTATCAAAAATGTTAAAAAAAACAAAAAATGAGAAATGAAGTTCTGAAAAAATACTAAAATGCCAACTTAATAAATATTTATTAAATCAATAAACTGCTCTGTTGACGTGTAATGGTTTTATTTACTTATGGACTTGGGATGTCCTTCACTATATATAGGGAATTGTTAATAGCTAGGAGCATCATGCAGGAAATATTTTAATATATCCTGTGAGTTATGCACTTTAAGAAACTATTTTTGTCCTACAAAACTGACATTGGGAAGTACTGCCTTAAATTTCAATGAGTTTTACACAATTATTAAATTCTGGCTCTAGAAACAGCCAAGGATCCAGTATAAGAATAATTACCCTATATGATATAATTACAAATTATAGGTCAAATTAAAAATCCACATATATTTAAGAATACAATGTTTAATTAAAAAAGAAACAAATCTCAAATAAACTTGATTCTTAGCATTTATGCTGGCCTGTTCTTCAAAAACTGTCTGGTCTATGCAGTGTGGGTGTAACCAGAATGGGAGTAAAAACTATTGAGCAATTGCCTTAGACTATCAGAGATGGAAGATGAGGCCACCATGGCAGCTTGGAACTGTAAGGGCTAGAGGAGGACACCAAGAAAGCAAGGTGTCTAAATCAGCATGAGTGAAGGTCAGAAGAATTCACAGAGACATTCCACATGCACAAGCCATGCAGAGGTCTGTACCAGGTCCTCTGTGTATATGCTATGGCTTCCAAAGTTTAGTGTTTTTCTGGGATTCCTTAGTGTGCAAATTAGTAGATCTCTGATTTTTGTGCCTTTTCTTTCTGTTGGTTTGTACTGTCTAACTTCTATGTGATAGATATCTTTGTGTCTTTAATATTATCTCATAGAAGCCTGTTCTTTTTTAATGAGAGACTGAAAAGGAATGGACCTGGATAGGAGGGAATATTGGGAGGAACTGGGAGTAGAGGGAGAAGAAACTGTAATCCGGGTATATTATGAGGGAAAAAAAA
>NC_022016.1:28767092-28791423 GCF_000317375.1 Microtus ochrogaster
CTTTTATCCCAGCACTTGGGAGGCAGCAACGAGTGGATCTCCGTGAGTTCAAGGCCAGAGTGAGTTCCAGGAAGGCTCCAAAACAAAACAAAAACAAAACAAAATGAAACAAAACAAAACTCCTTTATTACTGAAGGAAGTAAAAACAAACTCCCCAAAACTCTTTAAAAGAAAATCCCCAAACTTAGAGTTTTGGTAATATATCATCCAGTATGCTGTTGGGGACTGCAGACCCTCAGACCCTGAATTTTCTATGACCCCTTGCCTGCTGGAGTAAACATCTTCTTTTCCTGTGCCTGCAGCTGTTCTGGGCACGAGACCCTCATGAGTTCCTGATGGCAGGGGAGTGGTGTCTGGTGAGCTTGCAGCTGAAAAGTCCTGAGAGGTAGCTAGGTCATGGCCATTAGTTAAGGAGAGCCCTATATAAGCTGCCCTGAAACACAATAAAATTGGCATTCTTGTTTCAAGGATGACCCCCCCCCCCGTGTGTTTCTCTGTGTGTGTTTCAATATCCAGCCCCTTGTCCAACTTGTGAACCATCCTATGGTAGACAGGTGATACTATACATATGCCCCCCAAATCATATAAATTTGTCTTGTCCCTTATGAAAATGTGACTGAGAGTCCCAGAGAGAAAAGTAGCAAGTGGATACTAATTCTGAGATAGAAAAATTACAGCTTAGCAGTTACTGGATAAAACCAGTAACTAAGTTTATTCTGTCAGTGACAATTGCTCTTTAAAAAAAGATGTAACTAATTTGAAAGTAAAAGGTAGGAAAATATATATTATTTAAGTGAAAGTATATGGTAACTATGATATCCTGGTATAGGTATATTAGTATCAGGTAAGAAGATTGCAAGACTGAACTATCAGATGTAAGTCTATATTTCAGGATAAAAGGTGAGTTCAGTCAGAAGACATAGCAATCATAAATATGTATATTTCTAATAGCAAAGAGTCAAATAAAACAAAATTATTTGCTTAGGTAATATATCAAATAAAACAAAATTAAAGCAAAGGGAAAAAATAGATAAATGTACAACCAAAGATAAAGATTTCAATTCTACTGTCAGAATCTGATAGAACAAGTCGACACAAAGTTAATGATTACATGACCCACAGAGCAACCATAAAACTAATAAAAATGAGCATGTATAAGTTCAGCATATCATAATCCATTGCATTTCTGCATTTAGCAGAAGTGATTTAGAAAAAAGAAAGCCAATTGTATTTATGAAAGTATCAGAAAACATAGGCTACTTAGAATCATTTTAATGAAATACGTGTAGGATTTCTTTGCTTACAATTTAGAAATCATTAATGAAGGAAATCATAAATAATATATAATAAGTGGTTTGGTAGTGTTAGAATGACATTTCTATACAAGTTAACTGTAGATTTAATACTATCCCAGTCAAAATCCCAAAAGCTGTGTCTGGGATATTGACAAGTTGATTCTAAAATTCTTATAAAAATGGTAAATACTTAGAATGGCTAAAACAGTAGACTTAGGGAATCTCTTAGCCTTAATCAGAGAAGCTTCCCTTGCAATGGATGGCAATTGAGACCCCTGTGGTGTTTTGATTGAGAATGGCCCCTATATGTTCATAACCTTCCAGTTCTTTCTGTCTAATGCTTGTGGATCAGATATAACCTCTCAAATAACTTGTTCAGCATCATACCTGCCTGTTTTCATAGTCTCTACAATGATGGTCACGGACTCACCCTCTGAAACTGTAAGTTCCTATTAAATGCTTTTTCTTGTAAGTTGTTGTGGTGGCTTACATGGGAATGGCTTCCCATATTTGAATGTTTAATCACCAGGAAATGAAACTGTTTGGGAAAGGTTAGGAGGTGTGGTCTTGTAGGAGAAAGTACTCGAGATATGGGCTTTGAGGTTTCAAAAGCTCATGCCAGGTCTTCCTGCCTGCTGCCTGCAGATCTGGATTTAAAGCTCCTAGTTACTGCTTCAGCAACATGCCTGTCAGTTTCCTGTCATGATGAGTATGGAGTAACTCTCTAAATCTGCAAGTACGCCTCCAGTGAAATGTTTTCTCTTACAAAAGTTACCTCGGTCTTGGTGTCTCTCCACAGTAACAGAAAAGTAATTAAGACAAGCCTCAATTCTTTATCTTATTAAACACAATTTTCTTTTCTTTTTTTAGTTAATTAATTTATTTTTTATTGAATAAAAAATTTCCGCCTCCTCCGAGCCTCCCATTTCTCTCCCCCTCCTCCCTCCTCTCCCCCTCCCTCTCCAGACCGAAGAGCAGTCAGGGTTCCCTGCCCTGTGGAAAGTCCAAGGTCCTTCCCCCTCCATCCAGGTCTAGGAAGGTGAGCATCCAAACTGGCTAGACTCCCACAAAGCCAGAACAAGAAGTAGGATCAAAACCCAGTGCCATTGTCCTTGGCTTCTCATCAGCCCTCATTGTCCGCCATGTTCAGAGAGTCCAGTTTTATCCCCAAAACACAATTTTCTTATTGATTCTTTGGGAATTTCACATCATGAATCCTAATTCTGCTCATCTCCAAGTCCTCCCATATGCTCCCCTTACCTCCACAGTGCCTCCAAAAGAAAATTAAAACAAAACAAAGTAAGCAAGCAAGCAAAAAAAAAAACAAAAAAAAAAAAAAAAAAAAACAAACAAACAAACAAACAAACAAACAAACATGCTCTTCCACTTCTCCATCTCTCCCACTTCTCCCACACTTCTTCATTTGTCCTGTTGGCACTGGGAGCCTTAGTGTGTCACATAATATATCCTTTTGTTTAATCAGCTTTACTAGCAAATGCTCATTGGTCTGGTTCAAGGCCTCTGGTTTCTGGTACACCATCGTCACTGGATACTCACTGGAAGTTCTACGGATATTCTGTGGCTGCCCCAAGTCATGGAGATCCTGCAGGTATTGTTCCACAGGACCAGTCTTTTCACAAGCTCCAGCAGGTCCTAGATGGTGTAGATGTTGTTAGGGTGAAGCTATAATTCTTAAACAGGCAGAGAACAAAAAGTGCTAGGGTGCTCAATACCCCAAATCAGACCTTCAAGTCTTACCAGAAGACACAGAGGTCTTTGAAGAAGAGGGATAAAAAAATTGTAAGAGCAAGAGGTGATGGATAATTTCTAGGAAACAGTGTTTTCCAGACACAGCAAGGCAGAGAACTCACAGTGTTTGGGATAGCATAAGCTTTGCATAAGTCCCATCCAGAGAAAATCCCAGCGTAGGAGAGGGAGAAATGGAGGTATGTAGTCTAAACACTAGCTGAGGAGCTCTTAGCACCTGATGGCTTCTGAGAGAAGAGGAGTCAAGCTCCAATGTGCTTGATAACACAAACTGGACTGGACTGGGAAAGAAAAAAGAAGAAAAAACAAGAAATAATCTCAGAGTTGGTGGGAAAAGATGGCAGAATTGAGGGGTACTAAAGGAAAAGTTGAGTGGGTAAATGCACTCAAAATACATTTCATGAAATTCTTCAGAAATTAGCAAAATTATGTAAAAAAGGAAAATAAGGGTGAGATACTCATCTCGTTTGGTTTAATGACTTATTTTTCAAGATGTTGTTATCATACCAATATTATACCAGTACAGTGGTATACTTTCAGAGAAACAAGACATAGTAGAAGGTCCAAGAATGGATCCACAGACTGAAACTGATTTGTAATAAATGCTTACTCAGCGTCCAATCCTCTATAGAATTTGGGGTAGGGAAAGTCTTTTCTTCAAGGGCCATATAGTAAATAATTCGGAATTGCCACCTATTCTGCTTCTGCTGATCCTTCTTTGCTCAGTGTTTGTAGCAGCTATAAACATGGAAATGAATGACTGTGGCTGTATTACGGAAAGATTTATTTACAAAAACAGATGGTGGGCTATGCTGATCCTTCCTACCAAAACATAAGGAAAGCACATACAATGGATAGAAGAAATTAAATACAGAACAACTTGGCTTATGAAGCTTGTTAGTATAAAGTAAATGCACCAAAGCATGTGTGGTGTGCATATAAAAAAGATGGAAGAATTGATCGTATTTAAGTTATTGATAGAAAAACCCAGAGGGCAGCAGAGGCATGGCATCTTTGTAGCCACTACAGGCACAAGTCCTGAACTACTGCAATATTAAATATTCAGGTCCCTTTATTTTTGTTTGTTTGAGTTTCGTTCTCACTTTAATACCCGGGGGTCCTGCCACTCACTCTGTCATCCTGGGTAGCCTTGAATTCACAACAACCCTCCTGCCTTTACTTACCAAGGGCTGAGATTATAAGAATGAGCCACCATGCCCAGATATCAGGTGGGTGTAGATAGGCCACTTGCTGATAATACCAGGTATGGCCTTAGTGCTTTTATCCAGGAAGTACAGTTAGTTTTAACACTGCACTTCAGACTAACTGTCCAAATGTGGCTGTGGAAATCCTTTTCTGACAGGGTAAGTGGGCATCAGCTTCTCAACCCCAGCAGAGAATTGTGATGTTGTCCAGATACTGAGATGATGAAGATGAGGATCCAGCAATGTGGGGCTACCGTTCTGCAAGGGTCCACATCCTGGATATGTTAGCATACTCGCCTCATCCCCTTCCGTATTTTTCTCTGTGTTATGCTGTAATTTGATCTGTGCACATTCCCTCTGCTCTGACCTGGAAGGAGGCTTCGCTAGATGTATGTCTGGAGGCTCTTATTGTCAAGGTGTCCTCCACGTGGGAGAAGAAGCTTTTTAATGAATGCTGTAGAAGCAGGGAACAAATACCCAGGACAAACAAAAAACCAACAACTTGGTTTACTTCCAAATTTACAGTGTACTTCAAATCAACCTCAGATGGATCAAAGACAAAAGTCAAAAATAGAATCTAAAAATAAAGTTTTATGTAAGTTTGCTAAAAAAAAATCCCTCTGTTTAAGTATAAGTAAAAATGGCCTGAGCTATTAGGACCCCCTGAGTGCAATTCACTTGGTGGTCAGAAGTTTTCCTTGTGCCAACAGCCCTTCCTTACCTCAGGACCTGAACCTCGGCCAAGGTTGGGCTTTGGTGATTTTTAAAAATGAAAAAGGATTTATTTTTATTATATTTATTTTATATGTGTGCCTATGTGAACCATGTGAGTGAGCCTTACATGTGTGATGGTGGCCCTGGAAGTCAGAAGAAGGTGTTGTATCTTGAAGCCTGAGCTAGGGTTACAAAAGATCGTGAACCTCTCCACATGGGTGCTGGGACCTGAACTGCAGTTCTCTAGATAACTTTCAAGTGTTCTTCCCCACTGAGCCATCACTTTAGCAGACAAAGATTTCTAAAGAGAACAAAAATTACTAAACACACAAAAAAAGAAATGATAAAGTGGATTTCAGCAAAGTTACTAGTCATATATGTTATACATTAAAAAAGCAAGTCACAGAGAGAGATTACTTGTTGATATTTTTCTCTGCATGTGTATAATAGGATAATTTATGTTAATAATATATAAAAGCGTCTACAAATAAAAAACTATATAACCCCACCTAAAAATAAGTAAAATAGCCAGGCGGTGGTGGCACAGGCCTTAGCACTCAGCTGTTTTTATTGGACTGACCTGTGGCCATATCTGTAGAACATTTTCTTAGTTGCTAATTGATGTTGAAGGGCCCAAGCCATGTTGGTGGTGCCAACCCTAGCAAGTGGTCTTGTTTCCCTTCCCGGTTTGGTTTCACTTGATGGCATAAGCCAGAAAAACAGTCCCCCAAGATGATATTCGCCATTGTCCTATCACAGCAACAGAGGTGTGGACTAGTACATATAACTATAAAGAAGATAAAATAAAAATATTTAATTAAAACAAAATTAAATTGTGTAAAAGCTGAAATTCATGTGCTATTTGGGGCTAAATCAAACTGACTGAAAAGACAATAGAGAGATCTTAAATATATCAGAACCCAGTGAAATTATTTTGGGGACTCTCTTAGCTCTGTTACAAGAGAATTTTCAAGATAGACTAAGGGGTCTCAGAATGAGTATTATGAGCAAAAGTCAACGGAACAAAAACCAAGAGGAAAAAATGTAAATATTTCCTAGAGAATAAGATCAGTGCATTCTGAACACATGGTAGGGAATTTTCCCAAATAAATAGCCTTGAAAGGATAGCAAAAGAAGGAAGAGACAAAATGGAAGTTTGGCCAGGCATGGTAGCACACATCTTTAATCCTAGGACTTGGGAGGCAGAGGCAGGAAGATCTCTGTGACTTTGAGGCCAGCCTGGATTACCGAGCAAGTTCCAAGAGAGCCAGGACTACATAATCTAGCTAAAAACACAAACAGAAAACAAACAAATGAACAAAACACCCCAGGTTCTATTAACATTTTGCAAACAACTTCCAATTGGAAGTTTTTAAACTTTGGTTTTTCAAATTCCCAAGACAAGATGTCATCCTAGAATTCCACCTGCGCTGCAATGCAATGCTGTTGCGGAATATGATTTTAAGATGAGTTGTATTCGTTTTTGCTGTGGAGTATTTGTCTAAAGATCTCTGTGAGTTCAAGGCCACACTGGGCTATGTAAGATTGAATCAGTCTAAAAGAGAAACAGAGCCCAGCAGTGGGTGGCTCACTAGTCCCAGCACTAAGGAGGTGAAGATAGGAAGTGATAAGGCCAGGTAGAGAGAGGAATATAAGATGGGAGGAGACAGGAGCTCAGGATTCAATCTGAGGTTTCCTAGAAATTGCAGTCTGAGAATTTGTAGAGACAGGATATCCCATTTGATCTGAGGATTTCATAGAGGTAAGAACTAGGGCTGTTTTGCTTCCCTGATCTTTCAGCTTTCACCACGTAATATCAGACTCCGGGTGTTATTATTAAGAACAATTAGAATTCATGCTACATCTTGTGGTTTCATAGACCAGGCTGTCTTTCTGTTTCCTCTGAATGTGAGACTGGCTACCTCATGCTTCTGCCGTCATGCCTTCACCTAGTTATTGATAACTACATCCGTTCTTAAACTGTAAACCAAAAATAAACGCTTTCTTCCTAACTGGCTTTCTTTGACAGGTATTTGAACACAGCAATGAGAAAAATAATTACTACCCCTGGCCTAATTGGAGAACTTTCTCACCTGGAGGTGGGAAGAAAGGGGTGTGTTTGGTTCCATCTGAGTAGTTCATCTTTGCCAGAGATGCTATTATCTGTTTTTTTCATAGTACTTATATGTAAAATTTTACTTGTAGACAGTTTCCATGCTTTTAATGTATGTGTATTATATGTATGTAATAAATAAGAATAATTATATGTATGAAACATTCATCTACTACCTTATACCTTTACTCTTAAAACTGGTTATAACTTTATAGTGACCAAGGACTTGACCTTCACTGTTTTAAGAAGTGATTTTTGTCTTGCTCTTACATGGAAGGTGAGCATATGTGTACATAAGGTTGTTGATGATATGTAAACACCAATAGACAAGTAACAAAAATCAGGAATAATTAGTTAATACAAGGAATAATGCTCTATTTTTTATTAGTTAATATAAGGAAGCTGGCTCATTTTTTAACAGAAAAAATGTGAATTTAAACAGTATGCTATTTTCATCTACTAAATTGGCAGAGATTCAGAACAAATGGGATTTCAAATTGTCAAACATCATGAAATATAATGCATAGTCTTTCACTTTGTGAAATACAATAGTATCATTTATGCAACTTACTCTCAAACATTTCAGGGAAAAATTATGGCTGTGTCTGCAAAGAAAGGAAAAATGGGGTAAATGCAATTACATGTTAACATTCAGAAAATCTGATAAGCAGTAGTGGAGAATTCTTTGAATTGTGCCTTTTCCATCACTGTTAATTACAAAAGGTATATTCTTCGAAAAGTAAAAAGAAAATGTGATAATAGAGATCGATATACTGATGCTAGTGGCCGTTTCAGGGGAGCAGCAGGTAGCAATCGAAGTTCAAGTGTCAGCCTACCAGGAGGAAAATCCCTGAGGGATGAATTTGGGATAGGCAAGGCTCCAGACCACAGACTCCAGAATGTCTTTTGCTTCTGCTGTGCCTTTACATAGTTGCCACTGACATTTTCCTCTGGTGTCTGGCATGGTGTGAATGGGTGTGGGGAGATCCCCACTGCCTACAATTTAGTGTGTTTATCTCATGGAAACATTCCGTTCTACAGGGCATTTTTACCTGTGGATTATTATGAAGATGATTTCCTCCTAGGCTGAACTGTTTAATTGATAATAATGATGTTCGTTTAAATAGAGTTTTGATGATTAAAAATAAATACAAGGAAGTGTTACAGCTAGGACTTGTAAATTTTATCTAAGGAGCTGCAGAGATCACAGTTCGGGTTAATGATTAAGGGAAACAATTGAATCCCCAGGAGCCAAGCTGGCTTGAATTCCTTTTAATTCTTTTAACCTTAATGTTGTGAGATGTGTTCACAGGTTTCCGAGTACATCGTAGCTGAAACAAAGCTTTGAAAATAACTTAAAGTAAGACTAAAATAGTTTTGAGGTGGAAAACCCAAGAAGACAATCTAAAGTTTTAGAAAGGCACATGGCTGAGTGAGGAACACTTTAAGGTCAGGGAACAAGAACAAAGCAGCACAACTGTTTCTAATTGATGTGCCTTTCTTGCTACGATTGCTTGATGACCAAAGGTGATGATTAATTCTTTATACCCATTTCTGCCCTCAGTCTCCTGATATTAGAAACTATTGATGAATGGGTCTGCACCCTAAAGATCTAAAATGGAGCTGACTGATTCTTTTTCATATATGAAAGTTTAGATTTAGGATTCCTTTAATATTTCTTATGAGCTTACCTTTTGAGATCAGTAATAAAGTGATTGGCCCTTTCTTTTATAACCACAAAATGCAGCCTGCCAGTAAAAGAATATCGTGCTTGCTTACACACTGTTAGTATACGATACTGAATGTTGTTTGGGTGTGAATGAATGTGGGTTCTTGGGATAGTTTGTTTTACACCTCTAATATGTAAAATGTTTAGCCATGTAAGGAATATGGAAAACATGCTGTTCTTTTACTTGTATTCATTGTAGTCATTCACTTAAAAACAAAATGTTACCACATTCTAATATTTATGTTGCTTGAAAAATTTTGCTAGGGTAAATAAGCTGTAAGGGAAAGATTAAAGATAGATTTAAAATGAGTTAGAAGGATCAGGACAGGCTCCCAAGCCACAGAGAAACCCTGTCTAGAAAAAGCAAAAAAAAAAAAAAAAAAAAAAAACAAAAAACAAAAAAAAACAAAAAAAAACCCAAAAAAACTCGAGTTAGAAGGAAAACATCAAGAATGAGAGATAAAACATCAAGAATGAAAGAGGTAGAAGGAAGTAGAAGGAAAACATCATGAATGAGAGAAAGAATAGAGAATAGAGAATGCAAAAAAAATAAAGAAAAGGTCTGAAGAAATCCATCAAGAGTATGTGAGTGTCCTTTCCCCTTAATTCCCTCAGATAAAAAAAATCACAGGACGTGCCAACTCTGACTCTGAGTCTTGTGCTGCTGGAGACTGATCCCCCAGGCAGTGGTACACTGAGAACATAATTAAAATATATGAGAATATACTAGGAAAGAAATTGAATATTGATGTACAGCCAATCCTACATATTTTTGAGTGAGAGAAGAAGTTTATAAAACTTCATGAAAAGCATTGTCTTGAACAATGTACATTCTGTTTTGTTTTGCGTGGCTTGAGTCTGGAAATTGTTTTTAATAATATAACGAGGTGTACCAAAAGTGAATGTATAACATTTATTAAATCAAGCATTATTTATTTATAAGACTAAAAAATAGGAATGCTAAATATCTTCTAATAATCAGAGTCATATCTAAATTAATGGAGCTTTTTGACTGAGTATATTAAGAAATGATCAAGATATTATCGGACATATGCTAACATTTACTCACTTGGTATCATGATCTAACTATGCTAGGTTCATGTAATTTTCATGTTCCTTTCAGTTGACATTCATGAATAGTGTAGTTTGATATGATAGATAATATGTGATACTGAATGTCAAGTTTAGGACATACAGCTGTATACATAATTGGAACTGGTTTTTAAAAATCTGTGGAAATATAGCTGCTCCATACTGATGCATATAACAAAGAGCTGTCCTAAATAATTCAGTGGGTTAAACTGGTACATAAAATTGAGAAGGGTGGAAGTACTATGGAGTATGGAGAGAGGCAGCTGGTGGTAGACTTTTTCAAAGTATATTAGATTTATGTATAAAATTATAAGGTATTAGTTTAGAGAAAACTATGAAATAAAAACTGGAAGGAAAATTGCCAAAAGGATGTTGATTATTGTTTTTGTATGTTAGGATGCTGGATATATTTTATTTCTGTACTATTCTCTATTTTACAAATTTGGGTAATAATTATGTGTTAACTTTATAATAAAAATGATAAAGCATTGAAAAAAAAAAGCCATAGCAGAAGTGATTTCAGTTCAACTCGCTCTATAGCTTCACTTAAAATACCATAAAATTAAAAATATTGTTGTAAGTATCATCAGGTTAATTAAGAAACATGTAGGTGGTGTTCAGATTTAATTCAAATTGATTTCTTAGAACATAAAATTATTAGGTTTTTTTTTTTTATGGCAACATCAACATGCATTATAAAATCCGTCAGAGGATATTTGATGTCTGGATAAAGCTTAAAGTAAGATAGCATTTTCCTAAATATCTGCTTTGTGCTGTAGCTCATGTGACTACTTAATTCAGCAGTCTTGCTTCTGGTAAGAGAAGAAAAAGGCAATGTGACGAATGATGTAGCACTGGAAAAAAGCATGGCCTTTGGACAAGGATTCTGAAGAGAAATCCCATGCCTTCAAAGACATTTTAGTCAGCAAGTTATGTTTGACAGATATCCGCTGTGAAGGAAAATATGGTTGTGGTGAATACATTGGCTACGAGATGGACATTAACATTAGATGTAAATTAGAATTTGCCAGTGGGGCACCTGCAGTTGTGTTGACTTTTACAGTAGTAAAAATGTTGGAAAGACTCTCCTTCAGACCTTGAGACCAAGGCCACTTGCAGCTGGAATAGAATTACCTGTGTCAGGAAAGAGCAGGAAGGAGTGGCCAGAATCTCAAGGGAGGTCCTAATAGCTTCCTTGCCCTTCCCATACTGGAAAGCTAACCTGCTGGACTTGAGGTTCCCTTGAGAGCTGTCTCAGCTGCTTTGAATGGGATGGTAATGGCTGTCATGCTCATTGGACCGTGTTCAGCAACACCATTTCCTACACAAATTCTAAGGACATTCAGGCTCACTTTTATTGCATAAAACTAAAGCTTAAGGTGGAGAAATTTCAATAAATGGAAAATATCTAGAATGACTGTAAGATCAAACTGATCTTTTAAAGTGAGTGAATTATAAAACACACATCTTTTATCAAAACTTCCTTCAAGCACAACTTAAACCCAGATGATTTTGTATGTCTGGCACCTACAGAACATGCTGAGGAAGACATATTAAAAATCTTAAAGATAAAATAATTTATTTCAGAAACGGGAGGGAGAAAATAATCACTGAGGTATAATAGGCCCAAAGGAAGTAAACCCTGAAGAGGAGAGATGTCAGTGTCATTTTGAAGAGATTAAAATAAAAATCATGTGTAATTATCTTGTCAGTTCTCATCCTCTGAAATATTAAAAGCTTGATAGGTTTATGACAATATTTATATCACTTACAATGTATTTTTTAATTTTGGCTCATATACTTTAGTAAAAGAAATGATTTTCTCCTCTCAGTAGTTAAAGACCAACTTTATGTGCCGGCTCTAATGTGCCCTCAAATATTTCACATTTAAGAGAAGAGAATGTGGAACCATCTTATGTTTAATATAGCTAACCTTTTCAGATTAAGATATAAAACTTGCTGTTTTTCCCTTTTCTTATCCATTCAGCTCTTCAGGTTCATGAGAGTAAATTCTAGAATATGCAAGAGTGCGGAAATGATCCATTTCAGCATCTTTATCCTCCAGATACAAAATTTAAGATCCTGAAAGGTCAAATTTCTACAGTCTTCTCTTTTAAAAATATTAATTTAAATACAGCTACATCATTGTCCTCATTTTGTTTCCTCCCTCCAACCCTTCCATGCTCCCTCTCTCTAACTCCTATCATGTCCCACTCCCCACCCCTTTCGAATCCGCTATCTCCTTTTCTTAGATTATTGTTGTTACACATAAGCGCGCATGTAAATGCTTACACATGTAACTACAAGTTGCTCTGTCTGTTTATTGTTGTTTGAGTGCTTTTTCAGGGTTGCTTATTTGCTACTGGATCATCTATGGACGGGGCCCTATGAGTTCTCTTCCACGTTGGCACATCTATGGTCTGTCTACTGGTGTTGTCCTTCTTCAGACTTTGTTTAAGCAGCCATACTGCTGAGGTATGGGGAAGGGATTATAGTTTTCCTATCACTTGTAGGAGACAGATTCTCACAGTAGACTTCTTTTTATTTATTTATTTTATATACCACTCACAGTGTCTCCTCTCTCCTCTCTTTCCATTCCCTACCCCACTTCCCTCCTGCCCCCTCACTCCTCCTCCATGTCCATTCAGAAGGCGTAAGACCTTCCATGGGAGTCAACAAAGCATGGCACATCAAGTTGAGGCAGTACCAAGGCATCCCACCATAGGGATTAGGTCCCAAAGAGCCAGCTCATGCATCATGGACAGGTCCTGGTCCCACTTCTAGGAGACCCACAAAAGACCAAGCCAAACAGTTGTCACCTAGATTCAGAGGGTCTAGGTTGGTCCCATGCTGACTCTCCAGCAGTAAGTCCAGAGTATGTGAGCTCCCCCCAGGTCAGGGCAGCTGTCTCTGTGGGATTCCCTGTGACACAGCAGACTTCTTGGTCCTCTGGTTCTTACAATCTTTCTGCCCTGTTTTCTGGGATGTCCCAATTGCTCCTTCGGTACAGGAATTGTATTGCAGATGTTATCAGTTGAGGCTAAGTTCTCCACTATTAGTTGACCTTTGTAATGAACCAGTTGTGGTTTTCTGTTATGGTCTTTGGGGGCAAAGAGGGAAGCTTTTGTGATGAGGGGTGAGAGCTACATTTATATGTGAGTATAAGGATAAGTTTTAGTGTTCTTTGGGATCAAAACAACTTTATTTTGAAAAAAAAACCTTGCAAATAAATAAAAATAACACATACCAAAATTAAACAGATCCATACTCTGTACAAATCAATGAACTTCTATATGGTTAGAGAAAGAATTTGGAATAGATACTGTGGGGCTTCACATAAAACTTTAAGCTTTCAGTACCAAATATATTTTATGAACTTATTCATTGCCCAAAGCAATAATTTATGACAGAATTAAAACATAATACTAGAAAAACACCTAGCTTTTCATATTCCTTCCTATCTTGTATCCATTATTGCATTAGAATGCAGTTAGGAATTATGCTGGCATAGCAAAGTACTAGCAATTGGTTTTGTTCTAAAATGCATGATCTTCATAAATCAGGTACTTGACAATGTCTCAAGTACTAGGCAAAAGTACTCCTTTTGAGTGGGCTTCAAATCCAACCAGACAGCTTATAATCACTGCCAAGATATGAATGCCACTATTGCACTTTTGGAGATATCGTGCCATGGTGGAATCACAACTCAGTGGTGTTTTTGGTCCTGTTCTCTCCTCCCCCACTTAGCTGCTTCTAATATTATGAAAGCTAGGCCTCAGGGAGGAGACTTTCAGGGCAGATCTAAGTTCTATGCCTGAAGTGGGCATAGTTTTCAGCGATAGAGACTTATTCAATCTCTGGGCTGCAACCAAGGGCACACTTAAGTTTAATTTTAATATGCAATATTACATAATAATGTGTAATAATATGAAATCATATTATTCTGCATTTATAGTCTTCTCTTAACTACAATGGGATGAATGTCTTTAGAAACAGTTGAGTCTTCATGTGAAGAATTCACATCACCTCTCTTACACGGTATATTTCCACAGTTTCTCTTTCTTGAGACAGTGTATTCTGTCCTGGAAACAGATACTGGAGGTTAGGAAAAAGTATGTGGCATCCATATATTCTAATTTTTAATGAGACTCTTTTTGAACACTCTTCTTAGTATAAATATCAATAGCTCCTTCTTTCATGATCACAGCTCTGCTCATCCTGACCTGGAACCTGAGAGCACTGAGTGATGCATTTGGCTGTATCCTTCTAATAGGGTAGGCAGAGAAAAAAAAATAAAATAAGGCGAAATGTATATTCCTTTTTATTACATTCTTCCAGCTAAGCCAGAAAACTGTATTAGAATTATATAAAATTAGATCTGCAATATTTTAGCTTTTTAATTTTGTATCCCTTGGACAATGTGCATTTACTTGACAGATGGGTTAATCATTTTTAGGCATCATTTACATCATTATTGTTCAAGGACAATAACTGGACAGACATGCATTGAATAACTCAATACGATTGAATGTTTTGTTACCTCATATATTCCCCAACAAAAATACAAGACTTAGAAAGAAAATGAAAAATGAGGAAAGGAAAGGTGCCACAAAATGGCCTTCTGGGAAGTTCTAACTGTGTTAGAGACGTCACAGATATGCCAATTATTGGCAAATATATGTGGTTTTCTTTACTTCAAAACCTATAATTTGAATAAAATTACTCTTTTAAAGACAACCATGAAGTTATAACAGTAAAACCAACAATTGGCTTTTTATAAGGAAAAGCTTAGGTTTATAAACAAGTGTTCATCTTGGAATTTCAGTAGCATTTTGAACAAATTCCATCTTATTTAATTGGCATGTTAAATGTTCGTATTTTCATGATGTGCTCAAATGCAATAGTTGGCATTAACTTGAGTTTACAAGGTTGATGTGGGATTTCCCTCTGTGTGCTGTGATTATCATTGGTTAATAAAGGAACTGCTTTGGGCCTACAGCAGAGCTATAGAGGAACAGAGCTAGGCAGGGAAAACTAAACTGAATGCTGGAAAAAGAAGGGTAGAGTGAGAGAGAAGCCTTGTAGCCCCACTGGAGACAGAGTCTAGAACTTTAGCCAGTAAGCCACATCCACATGACAATACACAGATTAATAGAAATAGGTTAAATTAAGATATAAGAGTTAGCCAATAAGAAGCTAGACCTAATGTGCTAAGCAATGATCTGAAAAATATAGTTTCTGTGTGTTTATTTGGGGGCTAAGCAGCTGGGAACCAACAAGCAGTTTCCTCCAACAAATTGGCGCCAACGTGGCTAACTAAAATCCACTTAAAACCTGAGAAAGCTTAAAAAGTAATTTTAGATACACACACACACACACACACACACACACACACACACACACACACACACAACAGAGTTAAGCACGGCTTCTTGGTGGTCAGCATTTTGCTGGTGGCATGCCTCAGCTCCTTTAAGAGAGGCCTTCCTGATTTAGCAGTAGCAGAAAAAAGAAAAAAAAATCTGCGCCGTTTTGAAACTGCCAGCTTTCTGGGCTGTGCTGCCAGCACAAACTCTGGCTCTTTCAGGAGACCAAGCATTTAAATGGGGTTTGTAAGTAGTGTGTATGGACTTCCTAATGGCTCAACATAGACCCACTGCATACTTGGAACTGGGGTGGTGTGCAAGGCTTGCAGAGGCAATGAATGGGCTTTCACCATGTTGGACAGTGTGGAACAAGGAAGAAGTACTGTATATATCCTAGTAATGTCACATCTTAAATTTTTAAGAAGCACTTAATATTTTAAGAAGTGCTCCTGGATAGTAAAGAATGACAGATACACAATAGGAAAGATTCAGACATAAAAGACCTCTAAATGGGTCACAGTATTGGATAAATGTATGTAGGCTTAGGAGAGAAAAGAAAAAGAGTATAGAGAGTCATAAAAAGAAGTAAATAATTTATTCAAAAAATAAAAGCAAAATCTTTAAAGAGATAGAGCACAGACAGTCATAGATTTAAGAAGTAAAAAGAAATAAGCCATGTAAAGATGAAATATACTATTGTATATTATGTCTGGATTATGTATACTATTGTGTTTTCTTTGAATTTTTTGAATCCAGAGAGACATTTGATTCTGGGGAGTGCTAAGCTAAGCCAACATATATATTTTAAATGTATCTTGATTTCAAAATATGGACCTAAGGATATGTTGCTTTGGAAAAGAGGTTCTTCTTTTGTTTCTACAGAGGATGAGAACCTGTAGATTGCTTCTAGACCAACTTGGTTTAATGGACCAAGAGTCCTTGAAAGATTGCCTTGAACATCCCTCAAAAAATTACTTCACCCAATAAACAGCAGGAAGCAGTTTGGAGAAAAAACTATGCCCATATTCCCAAATATTGTTTGTAAGTATTTGTTTACATTTAAAGGGGGATATGCTATAGAGATGTTCAATGGCATGAATTTTGGTTTATTGATACAAATATAAGGTCAATTTTGTTATACTATATATATATTTGCTCTTGATTAAGGTATTGTGATTATGCAAGTTCATTTAAAAATGTAATGTATAACTAAGAAATATAGGTAAACAGTCATCTATAATAGTCAAGCTTATAGCCATGTTGGTTAGATTTTCTAGATTTACAGAGATGTATTTCAGATAAATAGGTATTCTTAAAACATTTCAAAAACTACAGAATATGGCATTTAAATATTTTTAAAATTTAGTATTTATAATTATATGAGACACATCTGTTCCTGGCAGCATCATCCTATTTCAAGAGAAAGATGAGCATCTAAGTATCTCCTTATGGAGTTGGTTAGCCATTTGGGCACAAAACTGCTCTTGCCTGAAGTGCCGGATGAACTGGACATACAGGACCCACAGAGAAATCACTGCTGAAATTGCCTAAAGGTGAGATGATCCTTTGGGGTTTCTACTTCATGAAAGAGTCAGCTTCTGTTAATGTAGAAGGAACTGTCTTGGAAATTTCTTACTTCATGGAAAAGTCTGATGAATACTATGAACCTATAGGCTGAAGATGGATGCCCCAACAGTACAGAAGAACTTTGGGTGACTGTCCTGGAAGCAAAATGTCTCTGTCAATTCTAGAGTTTTGGAAGTTTCTTACAATGCAGTTCCTGTTTACTTAGGTAATATTATATCCTTCTGGAGTCTTTGATGGAGTTGAAGAATTGATAGTTACAGTTTCCCTTAGTTATGATAAAAGATAAAGTAGATATAAATATTGTAACTATAATTCTTGCTTGATACCTGTTTTGTTATATATAATTTTACTATGTTAAAGTTAAAAATCTTCCTTTTTTATTTAAACAGAAAAGGGGAGGTGATGTGAAATTTCCCTCCATATGCTGTGATTACCATTAATGAATAAAGATGCTGCTTTGGACCTATAGCAGGGCAGAACTTAGGTAGGAGGAGAAAACTAAACTGAATCCTGGGAGAAAGGAGGCTGAGTCAGAAAGAAGCCATGAAGCTACCATTGGAGAAAGATGTGCTGAAACTTTGCTGGTAAGCCACCACCTCATGGTGATGCACACATTAGTGGAGATGGGTTAAATTAAGATGTAAGAGTTAGCCAATAAGAAGCTAGAGCTAATGGGCCAAGCAGTCATTTAAATAATACAGTTTCTTTGTGATTATTTCAGGGCTGAACAGCCAGTAACCAAAAAGTGGCCTCCTCTAACACAAAGTGGTCATGGGAATGAGTCATAGCTTCTGGGCTGATTAAACTTATATGCTTGCATTTTGACAGACAAATGGATATAAATTCATCCTGTGTTAATAGAGTGTTATCATGTTATTGAAGTGGCTTGGCAGTGGTGGTCCATGTTTTTAATCCCAGCACTCAGGAAGCAGAAACAAATGAATCTCAGTGAATTCAAGGCCACCATGGTCTATAAAATGAGTTCCAGGTCAGCCAGGACTTTACACAAAGAAACCTTGTCTCAAAAAAACAAAACAAAAGAAAAAAAAACTTTTTAATTTCACACATCACATTTTATACATACTAAATATATGCCCTAAGTCCACCAATCCTGGAAGAAAAACAACAACAACTACTACAAAAAAGCATGCAACTTATACATTTTCAAAACATCTCAATTCCATTGTCTTCTACCCAAACCCACTGTTATTGGAGGAATTATAGTGAACTGACTACTGTTTCTTAAACAAGATAATTATGGAAAAATAAAATTGGTTGTTACTTGTGTTACTCCTGGGAATAATAACTTTACTTCCCAACTAAAGTGAATTAGTGCTTGGCACCATGTCTTTTTCTTATATATGGGTAAGGGAATGAGAGAAGAGGAAAGCATTGCCTTTCATAAAATTATAAAAGTAAAACATTACAATGTGTCAAAGAAAGGAGTTGGCTGAAAGGGAAAGCAACAGCAGCTGCAGAAGATTTCTAGTTACCAAAGCTGACAATAGCTAAGAGAAATTGGCATTACTATGTATAGTGATTTCTTCTTCTGAATGATGAATCTATTCTCCCCACTAGCAAGACTTATATCAAGGTGTTTGAGGGTGAGAAGAGTGGGGAAGACAAAGGCACTTGTCCTGAATCTATTAGCTCTAATGAACAGGTACTAAGAAGCAGATACTGCCACACAACATAAATTACAATCTAAATGAGATATTCATATTTACATAAGCAGTTCCTCAGGCACTCTAAGCTAAGTTCATGGGAAGAAAGTCTTCCAAATGTCACTCATACCACCAGGGATAATTGCAGGACTGGAAGCTTCCATGCCATTGCTGGAGAACTGTGCAATAGGGTTTTTAATTTCAGTTTGACTTACATGTTGGTGTCATATCATGGGGACTGTAGTTGCAATTTTGCAGTGTGGTTTTTCTTGGCTTATTTTAGAATCACAGAAAGAGTAAGCTTGCAAATCTTTTAATAAGGCAATTACATTCAGACAAAGATTAGATCTCAGAAGCACAATAGATTTTTGCTATAGTATTCAGTATCTTTTTGATATTCCTCTGTCACTAGACAAAGCTGTGAATAGTTATGTGACAAGTCTATTGAGAAGACAACAATGAGGGTCTCCTTAATTGTGTTCGCTTGTGTGCCACACAAACCCTCACTTAATTTTTTTTTGCCTGTTTTGAAAAATGAAAGAGAAAATACCATTTAGAGTCACAAAAAACACTGTTGAATCTATCTTTGAAATCTTCATTTTGTATCTGTAAAGTGAAATGTTGAGATATTAAATCATTTAATTTTTATTTGGTAAAAATATCTTGTGATTCAGAATGTCAGTCTTAATACATAAATAAATTACTTGGTATGAACAAGAACAAATTTCATAAGAGTCTCAACTTGTTTAAAAGAATGTGCCATGGGTGAAGGGTCTTGAATTTGGAAAACTCAACATGCTGAGTTCTAATATTGCCAATCAAAAGGAACTGGGCAGTTAGTTGTCTTCTGTTTTCCAATTTAAATTCTTAAAATAATTACAATAGAAACATAAGATATATGGTCAATTTTAGAAAGTCTAATTTTACATTAGTATGTCAGCTTTTGGAGAAAGGAAATCATGTTCTTGTGATTTAGCATTTTGTTAGTTTAATGAATTAATATTCATGAGTTAATTCTTAGAAATCGAGTACAGTGGCAGTAAGACATAAGTCACTGCATTTGAAATGAGTGTGCTTACAGATCACACTTCATGAGGAATCCAAGTAGGACAAATGAGGTCTGCGCTCTAATCTTTTTGTCTTGAAAGTTTTGGGAATCAAATCCAGGGCACGGTTGGCTAGGCAAGTCACCTACTTGGTTCTTGGGTTCTACTCTTGGTTTTCTAACTAATGTTTTTTTCTTGGTAGTTTTCATTTAATCTTTTGGCTTCTGTTACTTCATGATGAAAACAGAATAAATACCTGATGGGAGGATAGAAGAAAACTGGAGAGAATTTCTCAAAATATGAAAGAAGCTCACAAATGTTCTATTCAAATGTAGAAACTCCAGGAAGTTTATAGAGAACAAATGTGGCAGAGTCATGGACTAAATCATGGTAAGGCAGGGGTGTCACTAAGACTGTATACTAATAAACAACCCCAGAAAGCTTTGCAGCTATAAACTGAGTATATGATTCTCAAAATAGACCTTTACATTTTTATTTGTTTTGCCTGCATGTCTGCATGTATGTGTACAGTACTAGTATGCATGGTGCCTATGGAGGCCAGAAGAGGATATTAGATTCCATGGAAATGGAGACTTCCAGATGGTTGTGAGTTGCTTTGTGGATGTTGTAAGGTCCTTTGAAAGAGCAGGGAGTGCTTTTAACTGCTGAACCATCTCTCCAGCCTCTGAATTTATAGAGTTCTAATGAATGAGTCAGTGAGTTTGTAAAAATCACACAAGAGTTACTTTGTTTTAAGAATTTGAGCCTACAGTTTCCCCATTAGCCATCATATTTTGTGCACAGAGAAGCCAAATTGGTTGGTGGATTGTACTTCTAGATAGTGTTATTACTAGAATCTGATAAAGATGAAGCTGACAGGCAGTGCAGCAGGCTTCAGGAATGTGAAGTAGTTGATAAAGCTATTAAGAAAGTAGCCTCTGCTCATGTTCTCCCTCCTTCTGCTCCTCATTGGGAGCTCATTCCAGTGCTCAAATGTGGGTCTCTGTCTCTATTTTCATCCATCGCCAGATGAAGGTTCTATGGTGATATGCAAGATATGCATCAGTATGGCTATAGGATAGGGCCATTTCAGGTTCCCTATCCTCATCTGCTCAAGAAACTAACTGGGGACATTGCCCTGGGAAGTCAGGACCATGAGGAGTGCACCCAACCACTGAGACAGTGGGGCTGATCTATTGGGAGCTCACCAAGGCCAGCTGGACTGTGACTGAAAAATCATGGGATAAAACTGGACTCTCTGAACATGGCGAACGATGAGGGCTGATGAGAAGCCAAGGACAATGGCACTGGGTTTTGATCCTACTTCATGTTCTGGCTTTGTGGGAGTCTAGCCAGTTTGGATGCTCACCTTCCTAGACCTGGATGGACGGGGGAGGACCTTGGACTTTTCACAGGGCAGGGAACCCTGACTGCTCTTCGGTCTGGAGAGGGAGGGGGAGAAGAGTAGGGGGAAGGGGAGAGGGAAATGGGAAGCTGGGAGGAGGCCGAATTTTTTTTTCAATAACAAAAAAAGAAAGAAAAGAAAGTAGCCTCTGGACCATACTGACATTTTTAGTGATTGTATCTGGGTTTTTTGTTTTTTTTTGTTTTATATTCTTTTTCTATCCTCTGTATTGATATGCCATTTACATGTAACATATAATAGGAATGTTATCATCAAAGATAAGACAACAAATAACATAATATGTCTTCAAAAGGTCATAGTTTGCCTTCAAGAAGTAGTAGTAGCAGATGAGGAAAACATATTTTAACCACTATCATCACTAACAAAAGTCATCCTTTTTAGCCAGACTGACTATATTTCCCAAGTGTCTATAGTCATTTGTATCCTATGAAATATTTTATTTGATATTTGGGACTTTTGAAGTAATTTATTATTGCTTTTATTTTTCTTCTGGATAGTTTAATTTACTAGCCATAACCTCACGTAGAGTGGCTAGTTCTAATTTTAGGAAGGACTGGATTTTTTTCTCAATTTTTCAAATTGAAAATAGATTCTTCTCTCAAATAATACATCCTGACTACAGCTTCCCTTCCATTCACTTCTCCTAGCAATCCTCTTTCACCCCACTCCCCAGATCCACTCTTCCTCTGTTTCTGATTTAGAAAATAGCAGGCCTCCAAGAGATGATGTCAAACAGGCCAAAACAAAGTACAATAAGAAGACAAAAGCCCTCATATGGAGGCTGGACAAGGCAACCCAATATGGGGAAAAGAGTCCCACTAGCAAGCAAAAGAGTCAGAGATACCCCTGTTCCCCCAGGTACGAGTCCCACAAAACACCAAGGTAGCATCCCGAACATATAGGGAGAGGACCTGGTACAGTACTCCTGTTTGCTCAATTTCTATGAGCTCATGTGAGCCCTGATTTGTTAATTTGGTGGGCCATGTTCTCCTGATACCCTTCATCCCCTCTGTCTCCTACAATCTTTCCTACCCATCTTCTGTAAGGTTCCTCAATTTCCAAGGGGAGGGACCCAAAGGTGATTCCCAATTTGCATAATGTCTGTGGGGCTTGACACCCACTCCCATCTATTGAGGGACAAAGCATCTCTGGTGATGACTGGATAAGGTACTGATCTACCAGTATAGCAGAATATCGCTAGAAATGATTTTCATTTTTTTTTTTTCAAGTTGTGTTTGGTTCTACCCTAGGTCCCTGGGCTGTCCAGTCTTTAGTTTCTGGCAATCAAGACACTATCTGGCATGGTCTCCCTCTTGAGTGGTGGGTCTCAAGTTAAATCAACTATTGGTTGACCACTCCCACAAGTTTTGTTCCATCATTGCCCCAGAACATCTTGCAGGCAGGACAGATTGTAGGTCATAGATTTTGTGGATATTAACAGTTATGAAAATGATAAGCTACAATCCATAGATCCAGAAAAGTTGGGTAAAGAAGAGGACTGTAGGGGTGACAAATTGACCTCTCTGGAAAGAGGAAATAGAAAAAAATTTGTGGGTGGACTGAGGGTGGAGAGGATGTGAGTCTGAGGGATTAGGTGGTGGGGAGGTGGAGGCAGAAAGTGCTGGAAGTGACTGAAAGAATTAGGAAGCATTGGAAGTGTGTGTGTGTGTGTGTGTGTGTGTGTGTGTGTGTGTGTGTGTGAACCTAATGCAGTGTCATTCACCATGGATGTGGATCCATTCCTTCTTGACCAAAGGTCAGAGAGTTCAGACCTATTCTTGCTGATTTAAGGTTATGACAGGAGGTTTGACCCAGGGAGTGGCTGGCTAGAGGATGCTTGACCTAAGGTATGGTCACTGCGTGTCCTGTCTAAACAACAGAATACTTAACTCAGGATACAGTTACTTAATGTTCCAGGTATTGATGGCATAATTGCTCTGTTTGTTCTTTGTATCATGGTAAAACGGTCTTTTGCCTTCTTCTCCACTTTTGGATTGGGGTACATGAGCATATGGAAAATAAACACGAATGAATTTAGTACAAACTGGGTTGCCCTCCTGACTCCATTCTGTGTCTCTGTCTATTTCTTTTGTATCTCTATTTTGTCTGCCAATATTTCTAATCCACATGCCTCTACCCTGGAATATATGAATCCATCAACGCTGGACCCCAAACGTGCAGTGCAAACTTCCTGGAATCTATGAGGGTGCCTTCTAGTAAAGACCCTGGAGTATAGGGTGTATGAACTGGCCATCTTTTAAATCAGGCAAAGCTTGCTTCCAGTGGTGAGACTGGATTGCATTTGCATGAGTTGTTGACTGACAGGGTCTCTTGAAGATCCCTAAACAACCCAGGCTGATACTAGGATAAAGAAGGTCACCTTCTGAAAACTGAAAGCAGGGCCCCATTGCCAAGGACAACATCTACACAGTTCACTGAATGTAGAGAGTTCAAGATGGTGCCTTCATGGAGATTACACTTTTATATTCTAGTCTCTTTGGCAAAGGAAGATACTTGGCAGGTTATGGAAAGAAATATTGCATTTTAATGTTCAAATCATTGTAACTATTATTTGTGGGGAATAATTTGATTTTCCCTATTATCTTTGTATTACAACAACTTCCAGTTTGGAGAAATGAATGGAAAATCACATTGGGGAAGGAATCAGATTAACAATATAATGCCATTTTAAGTTCTTTTGTAACAGCAATTTTCCCTGTATGACAAATGTTATTAGTTATGATGGCACACTCAAGAGGTCATAATTGACTCCATAATTGATTCTATAAATTTTGTAGGCATGATAAATTCTTATCTCTTAATAAATGAATAAAGTTATCATTGTATGCATGTATGTGTGGTGGAGTGAGTTAGAAGTGAGGGCGTGGTGCTATGGGTGTGTGTGGAGGTCAAAGAACAAATTTGTGAATGGGTTCTCTCTTTCAACATCTATATGGGTTCTGAAGATTATGAAGATGGCCCAGAGGCTAGTGCCTTTACTCACTGAGGTTACCTTGCAAGTCCCAAAGTTTCTTTTTTTAAATTTTAATATGAGGAAGGAAAACAGGATTCCATAAAAATCCTTTTGTAACATAGGCCATCTACTTTTACCTGGTAAAATTGAGTATTATTTAGTATTTCTTTTATCTTGACTAAATGTATCATAGGATATTTTTGAAGATTTATTTAATCCAGAAAAATAGACACAGGGCTCTCTAAGTTGACAAGTCTCTTTTCTAAATGTCATTTTGTCTTTCTGTTCTATTTTTGAATATCAATCCTTTTTATAAGGGCCTTCCTCCTTCTTTCCCTCCCTCCCTCCCTCCC
>NC_022016.1:28791523-28806852 GCF_000317375.1 Microtus ochrogaster
TCCCTCCCTCCCTCCCTCCTCTTCTTTCATGCTTTTATCGTTCCTAGTTTAGTACCTACACCACAGAGAGGTCTTGTGTTGGCTATAGGCTTTGGCTCATTTTGCTAACAACAAGAATAACAACATGAATGCTATTGCTGTTGGAGACTGATGGTTTTATGCAGTTTTAATTGTAAGACACAACCCCAAATCACGGACATTCCTAACAAGAGCTAACAGAATCAGTTACTCCAAGGTAGACAGAAATCTGAGTAATCCATAGGGCTCCTGAGAGCCTGTTATGTGTTGTATCTTAACTTTAAAAGATTTAATGGCTACACAGAAATCCAACTGATTTTACCTAGCTGTGGCTTCCCCCCTTCTCTTAGGAGATTTAGAACAGAAGATATCCCTAAATGGAGCTTCCTTTGGAACATTTAAAATAGGCCTTTAAAAACTGGATTAATTTTCTAAATGAAACTAAATACTGAGAGAAAGAAAAATTTGCATTATTTTTAAACATAAAGACTAGGCTCAAGTAGGTGTGCAGGGTAGCAAGTAAAATTCATAACATAACATAACTATCTTCATTTGTAGTTTATAATACAATCCTCATTAATATTCAAATCAGAATTATTACTGTCATTAGGGATATGTACTAGGGTAAGTTACAAATACCTCAGACAATTAAAAAAGAAGTCTAAGCACTAAAAGATATATGAAATGTGTTAGAGAGGAATGACAGCAGAAATGATGCCATGATGCCAGAGGTGTTGGGGTTCTCACTTTTCAGGTTTGACCAAAGATAATTGCCACCCATCTTTTCTGAAATTCATGTGGCGGTGTCTTCAGAAGTTGACACAAACTTTAGATGAATTAGAAGTTCCCAATAGGTTTCTTTTCATGAAAGATAAACAGAAGCGTCTATGTGCTGTCTTTTCTAACTGATGGAATGACCAGTTTTAGCATTTGCTTGCTTAATTCTTTGTCTTCTATACTTCACTGAGGCAAGATCCCATAACCAATTCTGAATTGTCATTGTCAATTAAAAATATCCCTTATAGTAGAGTAGTGTATAGCGTTTCCTCTTAGTAGAGATGGTCCATACAGTTCTCTGCATATTTTCATTGGATGCTTAGGAATTATTTTACAAGGGATATTTAATGTTTTCCAAGTGGGATAGATTTAGAAGAACAAATAGATTGTGATATCTTTGGCCAAGGGAGACAAAGGCTATTGTCAATTGTGAAAATTAATTTCTACTGATATTTGTTTATCTAATCAGCAATCTAGAGAATAGAAGATTTATTATAGACATAATGAAATATCTGTACAGTAGCTCAGATGTTCCAAGCAGATTAAAATATTTACTCAGTAAAGTAAGTTTCACAATCACCATGTAATTCAGCAGGAGTGTCCCAGATAGAAATAATTTTCAATGGGAATTTTTCTGCTGCCAAGATGATGGGTTTTTAACAATGGGACACTTCAAAGCATTGGGGAAACATACAAATGCAGCATTTTACAGCACTTTCATATCTTCATGTTGGAGGTCTACCTATCAAACCTACACATCAGCTTTAAAGTGGCCTACCCAGCAGAGGGATATAAATTCAAATCCTTGTTCTGCAAGTTTTGTTTTGTTGCTTTGTTTTTGTGAATTTAAAACATTCCGCTGGAACTACCCAAACCCAGAACCAGGCTTAAGTGTTGGCCTACTTCAACATGCACATCATCTGTGATCTGCTGGAGAATAGGTGGAGGGGTGCAGTCCTGTGCACCCAGGGTGCTACACCATCTCCAAGACACAGGGCATGTCCAGGAAGAGTCCCCGTGAGGGCACAGTGTCCATAGTGTGTTGAGACCAGGGGCCTTGAACCAAACCAATGATTCTTTGTAATGAACGTCTGCACGTAAAGATGTATGGATGAAGGGGTTTACTGTGTCACACTGCAGCTTCCAGGATGAGATTTTCCCGTTCTTCCTTTCTTTGTTTTTCTTTTTCTTAATTTATTTATTTATTTATTTATTGCAGGGGTGGGTGCAAAGGGTAAATGCTAGGGGATGGAAGATGGATGGGATCAGGATGCATGAAAAAACATTCTGCTGGAAGTAGAAAGATTTTCTGTCTGTGTCAGTGTATTTAATCTTAACCTAAGGACTTTAAATTAGCTCTTAATTATAGTGGACTTGATCATATACGTATTTCTTATAAGTTTTATCTTTCACAAGCCTTCTCATTACACACTTTAGCTTATCTGTTTGTTTCTATTTTGGAGTAATTCTTTACTTGAAAAAGTTATTTGCTTGGGGGCTGGAGAGATGGTTCAGCAATTAAGAACACTGGCCACTATTTCAAAGGAGCCGGGTTCAATTCCCAGCAACCACATGGCAGCTCACAACTGTCGGTAGCTCCAGTTCCAGCATCCAACATGCTTACATATGTCTATATGTACAGGTAAAACACCAATGCACTTAAAAATAAAATAAAAAAGTTTTCAATTATGTTTGTGAGTGCTTTGCCTGCATGTGTGTCTGTGTGCCCACAGTGAACAGACCAGGACACCAGAGCCCCTTGAGCTGGAATTATAGCTTGTTCTGAGTGCTGGAAATTGAACATAGTTCTTCCTGGAGAGCATCAAGTGCTTTTGATGCTCTGAGCCATCTCTCCATTTTTTATAAATTCTTTTAACTTCTTTAACTTTATGATAAAATCAGCTTATGGTCTAAAATCCTTCCTTATTCAAAAAAATTTCCTTTTACTTTAACCATTTTTCCAAAAAAAATATATATACCATACTTGTACCTTTTAAAAATCTTTCTTTTTCTTTTTTTTGGAAAGTTATTTTTTTTATCTTATTTATACTTGATGGTTCCTGTGTCCCTACTTTTTCTTTATAAAATTTCTGGGCTTAGGCAAATCATTTTGTGCATGTGCATGTATGAATATGCACATATGATGTTTGTGTCTGTATGTGTGTTTGTATGTGAGTGAGTGTTGAGCTCAGGTGTTTTTTTAATCACCCTCCATTCTGCTTGAGAAAGCAGGGTCTCTCACCGAACTCCTACACCTGCAGCTCTCTGATTGAGTGAGTCTAGCTAGCTTGCTTGCCCTGGGGATTCCCTGTCTCTGCCTTCCAAGTGTTAAGGTTATAGGTGGACTGTCACATACTAATCCAGACTCTTGTCCCATGCTAGTATAAAAAGTGCTTTATCCATTGAGCCATCTCTCCAGCCCAATAGAAACTATTTTTTCTTTTTAGCAAAATAAAATTACTTCGTGATTTGGTGAAAGCGTAGGAACCTGTTATCTGAAGATTCAGCAAAATTTGTTAATAGTTACAGAGATATTTCTGTTTTCTCTTTAGTCACAAATTGAAATGAACTAGTTGGTAAGATTAAAGTTTGACTATAACACTAACATAGAAGCAGGTTTTCCTGAAATGCATGGACTTCTCATTTGGACTTGGAAGGCATCCAAAACAGGATAAAAGTCTAACATTTCTGCTCTAATTTCGTGTGCCTCCTGTAATTTGAATCAGATTTCTATCTGACTCTGTATACTGATAACCAGCCAGAGAGTACCTCCCCATCCAAACCATTTCATGCATTGTCAAGTTGGATCTCAAACCGAACCCACCCCAGTTTATGAGAGCAACTAAACCTAGGACAGATCATCACTCATGCGAGGAAGGTTATCCATGAAGGCAAGCCCACAGTCTATGGCAGCAAGAATTAGCTCCCAAGAACCAGCTGGCATCCTTCAGTCATAGGGACTTTTAAAGACTAATGTACAGGGAAAGAACTGACCAAGTGAGTAAAGGCGCCGTTCCTTAAGTAGGACTCTGTAAATCCGTGATCTCTCATTTCTTTCCTCAACTATCTGTTTAAATTCAAAGCTTAAGACAGTACCTGAAGACAGACATAAAGCTCCTGGACCACTCTATGCATTACTCATGATGTGGCTATATTGATCAAGTTTTTTTTTCTTTGCTCTGATATATATTCATCTCTTTAAATTGGATATTGAGAGGTGGCCATCCTGGAATGCACTCTGTAGACTAGTCTGACCTTGTCCTTAGAGCTCTGCCTGCCTAGGCCTCCCAAGTGCTGGGATTAAAGGTGTGTTCTGACTGAAGATAATTTGTCTCTGGATCTACAACATTCCAGTTCTCCTGAGTCACAGTGCTCTAGTTGGTTAACCTAGCAGCATCTTCACCATATGTGCAGATTATTTTTGTTGCTTATGGAGTAAATGTGATGAGAAAAAAATAAAGTTTTTCTCTTTAGCTAGGTTGCTTTCATACGTGTTATTTGCAAAACTTAGTTGACCTGGGAGTATTGAACTTTCAGATTGCTACAGTAGTCTGTGCCTCTTTGTACTTCCTGGCAGCTCATCAAGTGATGAGCTCTGGCCAGTAGAAGTCAAATTGCAATAATGTGCTGTGCCTCCAATAATTATAAAGAAAACACTGCAACTTTTTAATTATTAATGAGCAAATTAATATTCATAATCTTGCTACAAGGACCCAAAACATTGTTAGATTCTTTTAAAGTTATTTTCTCCTGCAGTAAAGCAATTAGATTACTGAGAAGTAGTTTCGTACAAGGCCCAAGTTTATCTTGATAGTGTCCTTAATACAGATTTGTGATGCACATTAAAACTCCACAAAATGCTTGATATTTCCCATACAAAATCTTAAAGCTTGTTTTCAGCATTAGGTTCCACTCATACAGAGTCTAATGAATAAATAAATTCTTTATTGACTTTGGCTCAAATGGCAAGGCTATGTGACCTGGGGAATAACCAAACGTTGGCAGAACAAAAGTGAAAAATCAATAGCGATTGATTATTTAAACTTGGAATTTCAGGGCACTCAGAGAGGATTTATTCTAAGCCAAGCCCCAGTAGGAACACTCTTTGAATCCATCTGATTTGTAAACTGTCTCCAATACTTCATCCTACACAGTTAATTTGCAATGAGAATTGCTGTTTCAAATGTGGGTACCTAATTTGGTGATGAAATTTATATAGTTCTTGTGGTTTATTTTCATTGGTATGTCCATCAATGTCCACCCTGCTTCCACTAGTTTTATCTTTTGAGTTCTGTTTCTTCTCCTTAAAACTTTCTCCATTGTTCCATTGTGTGTGTGTGTGTTTACTTTTATTTATTTATTTATTTATTTATTTATTTATTTATTTATTTTTAATGAGGAGCATCTAGAAAGCCCTTCAGGTCTCCAGAGCAACTCTGTGGTGTTGTCATATTGGATCTGTGGGAAGGGGATAGCCCAGATGATTTCAGCCATTTAATTGAAAGACAAGAGGGATTCAACTGGAAAGCGATGCCTTTTGTGCATTGCACCTGCTCTTAGAGAGGCCATACCAAATGTCACAATACTCCTAGAAACAGAATAGTTGGCAGATACTGGAGGTGATAAAAGAGGTGATTGAAAACTGGCACAGTCTCTCCAAGAAAGCATGTCTATGTTTATGATACACACTTATAACTTGGCAGGCCTTGGCAATCTGTCTAGACAGCCAGAGCTAATAGGAATTGTGTTACTTAGGAGTGTTTTTTATTGAGGCATGAAGATCAGTTGATGAGCTATTAAAATTTCAGAGATGTTACCCACTTAAACTCTTTATAAACCCAGTAGGTCCCAAGAATATCATCATCGTCGTTGTCGTCATCATCATCATCATCATCATGTATTGAGGGATATACGGCATATGAAATGAGTGATGTGTAGTGAGTGAAGGGATACATGTGACATGGTGTATAAGTGGAGGTCATGGGACAGCTTATTGGAGTAGCTTCTTTACTTCTACCTTTGTGTGCATTCTGGGGATTGAACTCAGGCTTGAGGATTGAGGCTCCTGCTACAAAAACGCTTATCTGCTGAGTCATCTCACCATTCCCTTAAACACCAACTCTGAAAACTATAGATGTTTGGTTTATGAAACTGTTAACCCACCCTTGTAAATATTTTACTCTTAGCATGGTCACAAAATTTTATGTATAAAAATTTTGAAATTGAAAAATGCCCCAATAAATTAGCTACCATCTTATATTCACGTTTATGATTTTTCTCCCAGAGAGAATCTGCTTATTAATATTGTATTGAGTGACTTACACAATTGTAAAAAGTATAACCTTTATTTAGTATATCCATTAAAAATGTTTCAACTGATTTATCCATAAGATATTTGGTTGCCTCAGCAGAACATGGGAACCTGAATTCAATCAACTTTGCTTGAATTCCCGGTGCTCACATGATGGAAGGAGAAAAGAGATTCCAGTCAGATGTCCTCTGACATTCATGTATGTCATGTGCATTTGCACAAAAGCACAAATAAATGGTTTCTAAGAAAAACATTTTATCAAGACAAACGATAGCTAAGTTATGTGCTGACTCTCTAAGAATAGCTTATAAAAGAAAATAGCATACAAACTATAAGAGTGATTCATTCATAGATGGTACTAGACTTAAAATTACCATAAGGAGTACAGGGGTCTGTAGAGTTTTAGCACATTTTTATGTGACCTTGTTAATTAATTTTGAAAGTCAATTAGAAGCTGATTAATCACTTTGCAGATAGTTTACCAAGGCAGGAAGAGTTTATTATGTTATATATTTAATTAACCCTTAATAAAGCTAGACTAATATTATAGGGGAAGGGGATCTTAGAATTCAAGCTTTTCTGTTTTGTCTTTTTTTTTTTTTTAGTACTTTTAGCCAGAATTCTTAGTGAAATAATTTAATTGAATTTTCTTCAGGTATATTCGCTACCATCCCTTTCATAAAAATGTGGTTTTTTTGCCCTCCCATGTCTGTGCCCTTGACTATACTCCCCTGTGAACTCTTGCCTCACTTTAAAATTCCAAAATGTGTCCTTTGCTTTACAGAAGTTTCTCAGTTTCAGGAGGTCCCATTTATTAATTGTTTCTCTCAGTGTCTGTGCTACTGGTGCTCTATTTAGGAAGTGGCTTCTTGTGCCAGTGTGTTCAAGTATACTTTCCACTTTCTGTTCTATGAGGTTCAGTGTGGCTGACTTTATGTTGAGGTTTTTGATCCATTTGGACTTGAGTTTTGTGCTTGGCGATAGATATGGATCTATTTTCATTCTTCTACATGTTGATATCCAATTACGCCAATTCCATTTGCTAAATTTGCTTTCTTTTTTTTTCATTTTATATTTTTTTCTTCTTTGTCAAAAAATCAGATGTTCAAAGATGCATGGATTGATATCCGGGTCTTCGATTTGACTAACAGTCAACAAGATAAAACAGCAGCCTACAGAATGTGATGTGGGATTCCCCTCTGTATGCTCGGAATACCACTGGTTAATAAAGAAATTGTCTTAGGCCTGTGATAGGGAAGAGTAGAGCTAGGCAGAGAAAACGGAACTGAATTCTGGAAGAAATAGGCAGAGTCAGGGAGAAGCCATGGAACTGCTGCTAGAGACAGATATGTTGGAACCTTGCCAGGAGGCCATGAGATTCATGTAAAATATAAAATGATAGAAATGGGTTAAATTAAGCTAGCCAATAAGAAGTTAGAGCTAATAGGCCAAACAGTGATTTAATTAATACAGTTTCTGTGTGGTTATTTCAGGAGTCTGGGCGGCCGGGAAATGAACGAGCGGCCTCATAAAACAAGAATGGGAAAAGATTTTCACCATCCCCACTATGGATAAAGGGCTGATCTCTAAGGTATACAAAGAACTCAAGAAACTAGTCATCAAAAGAACAAATAATTCAATAAAAATGGGGTACAAACTGGACTTGGAGGCACTTGCGCTTAATCCCAGCACTTGGGAGGCAGAGGCAGGCAGATCTTGGTTGAGTTCAAGGCCAGC
This sequence comes from Microtus ochrogaster, assembly GCF_000317375.1. Taxonomy (NCBI): domain Eukaryota; kingdom Metazoa; phylum Chordata; class Mammalia; order Rodentia; family Cricetidae; genus Microtus; species Microtus ochrogaster. Next base: position 28,799,367 of record NC_022016.1, read on the forward strand.
CTGGTCTACAAGAAGTAGTTTCCAGGACAGGCCTCAAAGCCAAAGAAAAACCATGTCTTGAAAAGCAAGCAAACAAACAAAAAATGGGGTACAGACCTAAATAGAGAGCTCTCAACAGATGAATCTAAAATGTCTGAAAGACACTTAAGGAAATGCTCAGTATCCTTAGCCATCAGAGAAATGCAAGTCAAAATAACTCTGAAATTCCATTTTAAACCTGTAAGAATGGCCAAGATCAAAAGCACTTATGACAGATTATACTGGAGAGGTTGTGGGGTAAAGGGAACATTCCTGCATTGCTGGTAGGAGTGCAAACTGGTAGAGATGCTTTGGAAATCAGTATGACAATTTCTTAGAAAATTAGGAAACAACCTACTTCAATTCCTAGCAATACCACTTTTGTGTATATACCCAAAGGATGCTCAATCATACCAGAGAGACATGCTCAACTATGTTCATAACAACACTATTTTTTATAGCCAGAACTGGAAACAACCTAAATGCCCCTTAATCAAAGAATGGATAGGAAAATGTGGTACATTTACCAAAGGAGTACTACACAGTGGAAAAAAATGACATCTTGAAATTTTCAGGCAAATGGATGGATCTAGAAAACATATTGAGTGAGGTAACTAAGACCCATAAAGACAAATATAATATGTACTCACTCATAAATAGCTTTTAGAAATAAAGCACAGAAAAACTAGCCTACAATTCATAATCCCAGAGAATCTAGACATCAAAGAAAACTTTGAGACATATATGGATCTAATCTACATGGGGAGTAGAAAAAGACAAGATCTCTTGAGTAAATTGTGAACATGGGGATCATGAGAGAGCATAGAAGGGGATGGAGAGAAAGGGAGAGGGCAGAGAAAAATATATAGCTCAATAAAAATAATAAAAAGAAAAGTACTAATTTGAAGGGGCTTATAAACTAAATAGATATAAAACATTAAAAAGCATTGTAACTCCTCTTTAAAAAAACCCAAAATGTTTAAAATGCTACTGCCTCTAGGAAAAATCTTAAATTCTGCCAAATCAGGAAAAAAACACCCTTTGTTTCCAATCACAATTACAATGTTTATGCAACTCTGCTGCCCTCACTCACTTCTCCCATAGGTATTTCTTGTGACTAGAAACAGTGGAATTAATTCTTACAATTTTAGATCCTAGCACGTAGTAGTCTTTCAAGGACTATTTTTTTTTATTTGATATGTGATAAATGAATAATATTTTATTGGGCTAGAAGGAACACGCAGAGTATGATATAAGCAAAAACTGAACAAGAGGTCTTATCTATTTCATTTATTTATTCTTTTGAGACAAGAGCCTTATGCATCCTATAGGGGCTGACCTCAAACTCCATGATTTATGCTGGGGAACTAACACAAGGATTTGTGCATGCTTGGTAAATACTCTACCAACTGAGGTACATTTTTTACCCCTGAAGTGGAGAGTAGGCATAAAAGTTTTTCACATAAAAAGCAAGTACTGACACAAATGAGCCATTGCCAAAACAACTACAATTATCTGATGTTTTAGAGTTAACCAAAAAAAAAAGGGGGGGGGGTAATTGTAAGCCCACCTTACCAAACGAGGTCACCTTAGAGAGAAATGTAAAGAAGTTAATTTTTCGTTTATGTAGAGTGTTGAGAGAAGAATGGAAAATAAACCTTGATCTGCTCAAGTTTTTTAGATTCATTGTGTTGCTGAAGTCCATGTAATTTTTCATGCCCAGAGCCTTTTAAGAAAGAATAAATATGTTTAAAATAGTAGAACTCGCATTACTTGGGGAATACTTTTTACCACTATCCATCCATCTTGATAATTGCAATAAAGGCAAGAGACTTTTCTAGATGTCCATAAATTATTAATCTTTTTAATAAAACACTGAATGGGCTAAGGCTAAAACATTTGATTTTTCTTTCATTGGGAAATTGTTGGGAGTCCATTTATTCTATACTCATTTGAAAGTAAAACCATAGGGGTTGGAGAGGTGACTCAGTGGGGAAGGGTACTTGTTGCCTTTGCAGAGGACCCAGATTTCATTCCCAGAACCTGCTCTCAACTACCTAGAATTCCTGTTCCAGGGGATTCAATGCCCTGTTGTGACCTCTGTGGGAACCAGACACAAACATGCTGCACAGATATACATGCAAGCAAAACACTCAATCACATTAAAGAAATAAGTCTAAAAAGGAAAATAAAAAAGAGGAAGGAAACCTATACGTGGACTGCACACAGTGTGATTTGAGATGATGCATATATTCACGGGATGGATACTAAGACTAGAAACTACTGAGCTGGGCTGATTTGCCCTTCTGATGCTGTTTGTTTTCTTGAGTGAAAGGGATTTTATTTCAGAGTTGGTAGAGTCATTCTGACTTTTCACACATTTCAATGTTGAGCATTAAGCTTTTAGCCAGTATTCTAACAGGATTCTTATTCTCACAGATCACAGTTCTCAGTAAGTTTCACAGAGTGAAGCTTCTCAATGGATCTTTGTAAATATGGCCTTACTGAAAAGTTTCAACAGGACAGTTATAAATTTGCTGCTTTTCATGTTGTCCGTTAGGCTGCACTGGCATCTAGATCAAGTTTTCTTCTGAAACATTTAAGCACATATTTATGTATTTATCTGTATGTTTGTGTGCAATCAAATAATTTCTTCAGGTATTCTGACATAACAGGAGACGCTTATGTGGCAACTGTGAGTTCTAATGGAGAGATAAATGTAACTAAGAGATATTGCCTCAAGAATTTTGAAAAATGATCTGCTTTTGAAGAAGTGTATACAATTTCTAAGAATATCCAAGATTACAATAATTAAAATTGGGAATTTATAATTCTAAGGGATGAAAAGAATAGTAAGCAACAAGGACAAAATGCAGTAAACTACATGCCACTCAATAGGAAGTAACTAACACACCAGGTGAAAAGGAGCTTTAGGGACCTAGGCCTGGGACACAGGCTTGTAATCTCGGATGACATTACGTGAAGGCAAAGAGTCACAGGTTCAAGTTCTGCCCAGAATAGAGAGAGTTCCAGGTCAGTTTTGGGGCACTTAGGGAGACCTGTCTCAAGATGACACTATAGCAAACTATGAATAAATAGTCTTTGCTCTTTTCACATGGCTACTCTGTGTATTTCCAGGCATGCCAGTGCAGACCACCTTCAGTTCCTGCCTCCACAGTGCAGAACCTGGAACGTGAGCCTTTCTGCCCTTTAGTTCTTCCTGCCTTTTGCCTCCTTGCACTTTGCACCCAGCAGACAAGTGATCACTTTGAAGTAATAAATTTGATCATAACAAGCCTGGTCAAGGGATTCAAACCATAATGTTGTAGTTGGAAGAAAACCCACATTCCTACCTAAGCTTAAACATCCTATGGGGGACGTTCCAAACCACCTCTTAAACTTCAGTTCTTCAGTTTCTCTCCTTCATTGAGGATGTCTTAACACCAGTTTCTACTGTGCCATTGAGTTATGGCTCAGACCCTGAGGTCAGCTCTGGAAAGAGATATTTCCATGAGATCATTCCAAGACACCCACCCCAAATCAGTTCATTATGTCCCAGTCATAACTCTTCCTTTCTTGCTATTTTCCTACACTCACCAGTATCTTTTTTTCATTTTGTCTTTTTTTGCTTCCTTCCTACTTGAAGTAAAGTTTTACTAGTGTGATAGTAAAAACTTGGTCTGACATCTTGTTAATTACAACAGGAAGGCGATGCCATTTTCTCTGTTTCTCTTTTCTTAGATTTCAGTTTCTCACAGACTGAAGAGAGAAAGAATGATGTTGACAGGCTCTCTTCAAACTCCCCAGAAACATGTACTGGGCTTCTCTTTCCTTTGAAGAATAGGCTATGTATCTTATTTAACTTTCCTGCTACTCATTTTACCTTATTTGTACAATCACTCAAATAAATAAGACAATTATGTGAGAGGTTATTTCTTATGGCTTATTATTACAAACAGTGATAGAATCAACACTTCATTTGTGCTGGTTAGTTTTATGTCAACTTGACACAAGTTAGAGCCATTGTGTTGGAGGAGGACCCGCTTGTTCGTCTCAGATGCCCGGCTAGCTTAGCCACGAAATAACCACACAGAAACTGTATTAATTAAATTACTGCTTGACCCATTAGCTCTAGTCTCTTATTGGCTAACTCTTACATCTTAATTTAACCCATCTCTATTAATCTGTGCATCACCATAAGGTCGTGGCCTACCAGCAAAGTTTCAGCATTTCTCCAGCGGTGGATCCATGGTGTCTCTCTGACTCCTCTTTTCTTTCTCCCAGCATTGAGTCCAGTCCTCCCCACCTACCTAAGATCTACCCTATCAGCAGGCCAAGGCAGTTTCTTTATTCATTAATGGTAATCACAGCACACAGAGGGGACTCCCACATCGCATTTGGGAAGAGGAAACCTCAACTGAGAAAATGTCCCCACCAGATTGATCTGTGGGCAAGTTGAAAATCAGCACTCTTCCAAGGCCTCTGTATTAGTTCTTGTCCTAAAGTTTCTGCTTTGCCTTCCCTGACCAAGCTGTAGATGAAATAAAGTCTTTCCTGTCCAAGTCGCTTTCGGTCACGGTATTTTCTCACAACAATAGAAATCCCCACTATGACAAAAACTGATACCAGATTGTGCAAGATTGCTTTTGTTGGGAGCAAGAAAGTCCTTGCACCCACAGACATCCTAAGCACGTGGGATTGTCTTTCCAATGGGAAAGTTGAAAAACCTGTTTTTCCATCCAGAAAGTTGTAAATAGAGATGATGAACAGCCAAGTGATCTGTCTTCTCTCTTGGGCCAGGTTCTACAACCAAGACTGGAAGTGACTAGTAATCTAAGTGACCTTTACAGCCAGAGACTCTCCCAAGATTTTATGAGTAGGCCCAAATGACCTCTACACTCTCTATAGGATCAAGACCAGGCCGGATCATTCCATAAGCCCTTAAACCAATACAGGTAGCCTATCTCTAGAACTCACCTTTTTGGCAGAAATGACATGAACCCTTAGTTGAGCGTTGATGTATTTACACGTTCTTGTGCACCAGGGATTGTATCACACCAGGAAGCTTTTTTATAAATTGTACTGTGTCTTAAAAATGCTGTCAATGGACCACTATGCATCAGACTCTTCAAGTCTGAGCCAGGTTGAGGAAACCATCTAAGCTGAGTTTTTATTCTTATCTCTTAGCAATTTGCTTCTTTGTCTGGACACCTGCAAGGTCCCTCTCATGCTGCAACAGACTTCATTATGTGTTTTTGGGAGGATTGTGGTGGCATTTGGAACTTTGGGATAGAAAGTCCATCAAGTGCTTAGAGCTGTTTCATGAGAGCTTTGAAGATAAAATGCCAAAGGCAGTGCAGAAATGGAGGCCTAGCCTGTAAAATTTTAGAAGCAAAGACTCTACCTCTGGCCTCCATCCTCATCTGTTACACTCATGTAAACACACATAGACAAACACATATTAACACACACACATATCTATATACATACATTTTTGCAGTATTAATTCTACCTACCCATACTATCTTTTCATCTTCTAATTTTTTCTTCAACATCATCAATGCTTTAGGATTTTTGTTGCAGAAGTCTTTCAACCTTTCATTTAATTGCTTGGGTTTATTCCCAGGCATTTTAGTGTGATCTGAAGCCGTTGTGGATGAATTAAAATTTCAATTTCTTTTCAACAAGTTTGTTACTGGGTTATAGGAAAACTACCGTTTTTTTTTTTTATATATTGGTTTTGTGTCTTGCCACTATGCTGAAATTTTGGAGTTTTCTTGTGAAGTCTTTATTCATTACAGAATCACAGGAATCACCTGGAAATAGTGGTGATTTGCTTCTTCCTTTCCTACTTGTATATCTGTTATTTGTTTATTTTGGTTTATTTCCTTAGCTAAGACTTCAAACACTATATTGAAAAGAGTAGGGAAAGAAATATTTGTAACACAATTTTAGACAAAAGGTCCTCACTTTTTGACAAATAGTATGATTTTGTTTATAGATCTGTTTTATAATGCTTTTATTATATGGAAGTATTTTTCTCTTATGCTAGTTACTTTATGGCTTTTATCATAGAGGGCTGTTAAATTATGTTAAAGGTCTTTTCTATAGAAGTTAAGATGACTATGTAATTTTTTTCCTTGATTCTAATTATGTGTTGCTGTACGGCACTCATTGGTTTGCATATGTTGAACCCTCCCAATATCTCTGGAATGAAACCAATTTAGTTGTAGTGTGTGATCTTCTCAAGGTGTTCTTGAATTTGGCCTTCAAATATTCTATTGAGAAATTTTGTATATACGTTTATCAGGGAAATTTTTTTCTGTAGTTTTTTCTTTAGCAGATTTTGGTGTCACTTTAATGCTAGCCTTATACAGTGAGTCTGACTGTATTCCCTCATTTCTCTATTTAACAACTTTGTAAGTATTCATGTTGCTTTTTTGAAGATTGGGTAGGTCTTGACAGTGAGTTCATTTGGTCTTGAGTTTTTCTTTATTGGGAAACTATTATTGTTTCAAATTTATTGCTTGTTGTGGACGAGTTTAACTTGTTTATAGACTCTTGATGTAGTTTTGAGTGATAATATGCATTCAGGAATTTATCATTTCTTCTAGATTATCCAATAGTTTTGAATGTATGTTTTTAAACACTACTTTCTGGTCCTCTGTATTTCATTGGCATTTATGGAAACCTCCAATTTCACCTGTCTTTTATGAATTAAGGTCTTCTTTCTCTTTCCTTTTGTTAGTTTCACTAAAGGTTTGAAAGTCTTGTTTAATTTTTCAAAGAGCAGCTCTTCGTTTTGTTGATTCTTTGTTCTGTTTTTTTTTTCTCTGTTTCATTGATTTCAACTTGATCTTTATTTCCTTCTGTACTGCTTATCCTTGCCTTTGGAGGACTTTGAGGAGCATTTTTAAATTACTTTCTTGATATCTCTGACTTATTTTAAAGTAATCCCTAGTAACTTCCTCTTAGAGCTACCTCTTCTGTTTCCCAAAGTTTATCATAAATTACACTTTCATTTTAATTTGATTCCTTTGCATACCAGAGGCCCCTGTTGGCCACATTTACACTTGAAATCTGTGGGTTGCACAGGCTCTCCTGCTCTCCAGAGATACCCTAGTTTGTCCACTCTCTCATACTAGCTGTTTATTTTTCAAATGCATTGGGAGTTATTCAGAGGGTGAGACATAACACTGAGACATATGCAGGCAGATCCATACCTTTATACTTCCAAAACTCACTAGGCTTTCATGAACCTTCTTGAGAGATGCGGTTGTGGATATCAAGTGGTTCACTGGAGGGTCAGAGTTCTGTGTCTACACTACTGTACTTCACAGAAACAGAGTTTGATATGCCTGCAAATCTCAGTCTCAGGACTATCTTCCTCCAAGTGATTCTCAAAAGATGGGGTCAACTTCTGGCACTGAGGAGGCACCACCTCCTCTTGGACACATCCTTGCTTGAG
>NC_022016.1:28807017-28828513 GCF_000317375.1 Microtus ochrogaster
ATAAATAATAAAGTCAATCCTGTATTATCTCGCATAAATTCAGCATTTTCAATATGCAAAGTAAAAGTAACTCTTTCTGCAACTTGTTACTTTGAGATGCACTTTGAGTGTAATCCTGAATGGCAGATAAATACTGTGCGATGCATTATTTTACACATTTGAGACAGAAAACTAAGTGATTTTTGATTTAGGATAGATACTATTAAGAGTAAAATCCAGATTTCAGATATATGTAATAAAAACCAATTAAGAGAGTCAATGGTCCAATAAATGAATGTGAACTTGGAAAAGAGAAACTGCATTTAAACTGTATTTAACTCATATTTAAAACCATGATTTTATTAGACTAAATTGGAATGCTTGAAAAAGTTACTCTCAGTATTCATTCTAAGCAATGATGTCCTCATCAGTGTATAATATTTAACCTTATAAGGTATAACCTTATGGAAATGACAGAATTGGATTACCTTTAATATAAACACACAGTAAGTGTTTCATTCAAGAGTGTGGTACATTTGACGTCTTCTTAATACATCTATGACATGGAACTTACTTGTATGGAATAAATTCTGTCAAAATTGACTTCTGAGTGGCACACTGGTTTGGAAATAAGGTAACTCACAGTAGAGTCCTTATGGAAGCTGCCTTTTGGGTGATGCAGTTTTTACAGAATTTAATCTTGAATGGTGTGCTTTTTCTTTGTCTGATTTAACCCATATAGCTATTAGTTACATATTAGTGGGATATGCTCTTTAGTAGTCAATAAAATCACAACCCAAAGTAGCCTAAAAACTGGATCAAAGAATTTATAATGTGTAATACATAATGATAAGAGTAATAATAATACATCTCAACTTAAAACATGCAAAACGTTTAAGTTGGCATTTCACTGAAGAAGTTCCTTTAATATAAACAAGTATAGAAAGACTCTGAACATAGTTATTAGGAACACAAACCATACTGAGATAGCACCCTAGATCTGGTGGGCTGGAACACGAAAGAGTCACCATGACTCTGATATCAAGGTTTTGGAAAAACTGGAAATTTTCTGAGTTGTTGACAAGAATTCAAGGTGATATTATTACTTTAAAAACACTTTGGTGGGAGGAGAGTGGAGAAAAGTTATATAGCTCAATAAAAAGAATAAAAGGGAAAATTCTCTCATAACATAATTAATGTCAATCATTTTATTGATGGTATTTAATAAATTATGAAACATCTATAAAAAACTTTGGCAATTTTAAGGAAAAAGAAACATCCTTATTATATGATCCAGCTCGATTTCTAGGTTTTCATTAAAAATATAAATAGGTTCATATGAAAGCCTGCTCTCAAATTTTTATGGAATATTTATTCATAACAGTACAAAATGGAAATAAGCTTAATAGCCACAGAGCAATGAATACAAAGATATGTTATGTTATATTCATATAATGGGAAAGTTTTCAGAAATAAAAAGGAATGCAGTAAAAGTACTTCAGACAACATGGATGAATCTCAAAGACATCATGGGGAGGTAAAGTCATATTCAGAATACCACATATTATGCAATTCCACTTTGTCGCATTCTAGAAAAGGTGAACTTACACAGGCAAAACTGAGAGCAATAGGCAGCAGGTCTGAGAGCAGGCCACTGGGAGTGGATGACAACGGGAAAGAAAAGGACCTTCCCAGGTGATGGAAATATTCCGATTCTTAATTTTGGAAGTGTTTATAAATGTGTGTGCACATTTGTCAAAACATTGTACCTTTGAAAGAGTGAATTGTGTAGTATATAATTATAACTCCATAAACCTAGACTAAAAAAGAGAAATATAGAATTTGGCAGCCTACCCATTGATTACAGGTGAGTATTCTGTTTCTGAAGATGTTGACAGCATGTTTTGATATTGAGCATGTTTTAGACTACTTCAGCTTATTTAGAATTTGAAGCCCTAAAAATCTAAGACTATTTATACTTTTGAATAGCGTGTTACAGGAAAAGTTGAGTAAGCTAATAGAATTTCTTTTTCTAAAAGTCGTATTGATGCCTGCAACAGAAATACTGCTGCTTGCTATGAATGATGGATCAGGATGAAGTAGCTCAGAAATCCTGAGAGGAGGAAAGACTATGGAGTCAAGGGTCCTTGAAAATGATACTTTCCAATGAAAGAACCAGCAATTAAAAAAAATCCATACCCAACTGTAACAATAAGAACCAATTTTGCTTGTATCTAAGCTAATCAGACCAAGCACTTTCTTTCAGCTACCTGTGGTTCTCAATCTTCCTAATGCTGTGACCCTTTAGTACAGTTTTTCATGTTGTGTAGTGACCCCCAATCATAACATAATTTTGTTGCTGATGACATATATGAAATTTCAGATATAAATGATCACAAATGTAATTTGCTACTGTTGTGAATTATAATGTTAGTACCTGGTATTGAAGATAGGCCTGTCCTAGGTGACCCTGTAAAAGGGTCATTCAAACTGCAAAGGGATAGTGACCTCCAGTTTGAGAACTGCAGAATTATCCAGAAGCGCTCTGGAAGCAGCATCATATTTTCAAGATTGACTTCTACTTCAATTCAGTCAGATTCAGCAGGAACTACAATCACATTTTGGAGGTGGAGACAAGGAGATTTATTTTAAATTACCAAAAAAATCCTCCCAGAACATCTGGAGTAGAACTTTGGAATCCCAGCTGTGGTTACACTCCTCTTACCCCTCTGTCAGCTTCTTGTTTCCTCTCTCACACCTGCTGAACCCTTCTACTGTACCACTAGCTTCTCCTGTTTTCATCACTTATGCAGGTGATCACAGTGACTGCCTGCTCCTGATCATAATAGCCACTGCACATCTAGAAGATGCCATTTTCAGTACTCTTCCTCACCCTTCAGCTCCTGGAGCCTTTCCACTTTTTTTCAGTTGTCCTGGGTATCTTGGATTAAACTCCGATCCTCCTGCCTTTACCTCTTAAGTGCTGGGATTAGTGGCGTGTAGCACTAAGACATCTCCATTCTTGCGCATTTTTAATTTCAAGTTTCATTGAAATGAAATCATTTATTTTATTCATTTCTTGATCTTTTTCATTTTAATATTCAGTTTTGATATTTCATGAATTTATGGCTTGTCTTTTATTGTTTTCTGGGATGTGGGTTTTGGGACTAGTAACTTACACGTTTGTATTAAACACAACAAGGATATTTTGGTACCTGACCACATTTTCATAAATATTAAATTATTTATCTTTATAGTCCATACACTCTCTGTGGGTTCTCTCTTTGATGGCATAAGACAAATGTTCTTATATTTTATGTAAACTCTGTGCTTCAAAAAATAGAATATTCCTGATCTCTCAAACAGTGTTTAAGCACTCCATATTCTTGGTCAAGAGCACTTAGTTATCATCTATGCCCACTCACACCTCACCAAGTATGGCAGTACTCTTGAGTTCTCCCAACTATAGAATTACTTTAGAAGTTCTAAGAACTAGCACTTCATATGCAAATGATGATCACATTTTATGAAGAGGACTCCCGTGGTGCTCGATTTTGGTCAAAATCAGCAGGCTATTTGTGTATGTTTCCTGAATATTTTCAGCTTTCTGAGTGAGGAAGAACCAGAGCTGACACAGAGTGACTGGCCCAAGTTCACATGAAATGATAAAAGGCAGGTCTATCAGACTTCATATATAAAGCCTTCACACTATCACCTATAGGAAAGAACAAGAGAATGAAATTCTTGAACAAGATAACACGACTTAAGTTTCTTGAACTTTCACTTTCCATGATTTCATAAAATTCTTAAAAACCATTAAAATCACACAATTCATGTCTATTTGTTTCAAAATTATGTTATACCCACATGAAGAGATACAACAAATAAAATTTCATAAAACATGTGGAGATTTCTCAGCATTTGAGTAGCTTTGAAAGCTTCCACAGAATTAAATTTCCTGTTGGCAATCTCTATGTTCGAAAGGTGTGGTGCTGTGCTTTCTACTTTGACTTTTATGTTGTTTACTTAGATGCCTTTGACATTGTTGAAACAAGAACAAACGTAGTTTTATGTCTGTGCCTAGGCAGGAGACTTTCAAATATATGATTTGCTATAGTTGTGATCACACACACCAGTTCAGAGTGCCTTCTGTAGTCTTTGATGGGCTCTGATGGTTCTGAGGTGGCCTCAGCTGTTACCTGTGAGTCCAGTTCTGCATTTTCATCAGACATTGCTGTAAAAAATAATTTATCCAACTTTTGTTTGGTTATTTCTATGAAACTTGAAATAGCTATTAACCAGAACATTTTTGACATTATCTGGCACCATCAACTAAATTACATAAAGAAAAACCGAATTTCATATCCCTGTGAAGTGGGTGTATTAAATGCCATAGATTTTTCAGATGATTCATTTAAATTAAAATGGTTGAAAGCCTGCTGACAGACTCCAAAAAGAACTTGGCAGTGCGTGCCCAGCAGTACAGGCTTTGAGCAGATAGAATCTTTGCAGATTTTATTAAAGAGCACTGACCTCCCTTCTTGCTTTCTCCAGTCAATGAAACAGTTGTTATGGGAGATAATGGAAATTGATGCATGGGCTGCCTTGGTGTATTTCTGATTACACATGGGTTAAACACGTTTGAGGGATAGAATGATAATAAGTTAAATTAATGGTAGTTCTGGCTTTTTAACCTGCTTAAATATCTTCATCCATCCATCCATTCATTCATTTAGTATTTACATATATATTTTGCCTTCCCTTCAAAGAATTTATAGTAGAGGAAGTAGAATACATACATACAAACATATATATGTAAACATAACCTAAAACATACAATAATTTAAATGAGAGATGTAATCTGTATTTATTACATCAGAAAAAACCCCCATACATTTTTAGGCTTTAGGTCAGTGTGGCCTTTCTGGAGGAAGTTTCGAATGGATTATCCCTCATGTGATGGTGGTGGGGCAGGAAAGGATGTTCAGCTTAGAGAGAAAAGATGGACTGGAGGGTGGATAGAACTCTAGATGTGTGTGTACAACTTTGTGGGGACCCAAAGATGTGAGCCTGTTCCGCCTTGACTGGAGGTCAGAGAGTTTGAGCTGATTTTTGCTCTCTCAAACAGGTGTGACAACAGGTGTGGCTAAAAACAAGAGATTCTGACCTAGGGTGTGGTTAATTAGTATTTTGGGTGTAAAGGTAGGTCTGCTCCACTTCACTGAAAGGTCAGAGAATTCAAGTCTATTCCTTATATCATGTTAATGAAGGCTGTTGCATTGCCCCTCCGCTTTTGGAGTGAAGTATATAATAAGCCTGTGGAAAATAAACGAGGTGGGTTCAGTATTTATTGAATGTCCCTTCCGATGCTGTTCTGTGTTTCTGTATGTTATTTCTCTTATATCTCTCTTCCTTTTGCTTCATAATTCTAATCCTCATGCCTCCTAGCCTGGGAGGTACGAGTTTCCATCGATGCTGGACCTCGACACAGTTTGGCATAAAACAGGGGAATAAGGTGGGATGATGAGGATGTATTGAGATTTATTGAGATTTTACATAGATCCCATGACAGGCTAAGACATTTGGTTTTTATTCTTCAAGCAATAGAGAAATCATTCGGCACTAATGCCTCTACCAGAAAACTCAGTGTACCACAGAGAATACCAATAGTGAGTGCTGATAAGAAATTATTTAAACTGGGCATGATTGTGCACGCCTTCAATCCCAGCACTGGGGAGGCAGAGGCTGGAGGATCTTGGTGAGTTCTAGGCCAGCATAGTTCTAGGTCTACATAGTGAGTTCCAGGACAGCAAAGGATTTCTAGTAAGACCTCCCCACCCCCGAGTCATTTAACAGAACTGTTTTGTCCAGTTTTTTTTTAATTCTTCCTTTTTGTCCCATAATGTGTTATCTAATCTGTCAAAATGAGACTTTCCAAGATTTACAGTTCTATCTAATGATATATCCAGGGAAATCAACACAGTTCATACTGATTACCTTTCACACGCATGACACATTCCCCAAATAGAGAGACACCAATTACTAAAGTATTGAACAACAATCACAACAAAACTTCCAGGTGTAGAACATAAGCTTCTTGGTATTAGGGTTCTGGGGAAGTAGTTCCAAAGAACCAATCAGTATAATGCTTCTTGGAAATTTTGTTTGTTTTATTTTTACTATTTTTATTTGAATTGTGAATTTTATTGAATTTTATTTTGTTTTTTAATTGATTTATTTGCTCACTTATTTTTCAAATTTTGTGTGCATTGGTGTTTTGCTTGTGTGAGGGTGGAAGAACCCTGGAACTGCACTTAGAAGCAATTGTGAGCCACTGTGAAGGTGCTTGGAATTGATTCCTGGTCCTCTAAAAGAGAAGCCAGTGCTCATAACTGCTAAACAGCCTCTCCAGTACCCTGGATTCTATTCTATTCTTTTTTTTTTTTGGTTTTTCGAGACAGGGTTTCTCTGTGGCTTTGGAGCCTGTCCTGGAACTCCCTTTGTAGACCAGGCTGGCGTCGAACTCACAGGGATCCGCCTGCCTCTGCCTCCCGAGTGCTGGGATTAAAGGTGTGCGCCACCACCGCCCGGCCTATTCTATTTTTTTTAAATAAAAATGAACTTTAAACACTGAAAACAGTATTCTTGCTAGTACTAAAGATGATTCATGCTTAATTGTTTTCACACACAAAGCATCTTTGAGTAAAATTGACACTTAAGGAAGATGAGTGACATTCATGCCAAGTCTCGGTCTTGCACATAGAACACTTGTCCTTGAGTTTATTTTTTCCCATTTTGAGTGCACAGGACAACACTTGTCCAAATCTATAAAAATCCTTTAAACATATTATGTAAGTATAATAAAAATTTGTGTTTACTAAATTTTTATTAAAATTTCAATGCAACTTTTAGAGATGTATCACCAGGCTACACTTAAGTGAAAGTTGCCCAGGTAGGAAATTGGCACAGGGAAGTCCAGGAGAAGCACAGAGAAAGGCTTCAACATCTGAACTTGATCTCATAATGCTGAAGTTGTACTGCACTTTCCCTCTTAACGGAAAGTTGATTTTCTGAATGCTCTTGAACAAATTCTTTGAAAATTAAACTATGATCTTGAAAAAGCTAAAGGTCTTAAGAGTTTAAGGTCAGATTAGTGGTAAAAAAATAAAGAGTTTAGTTGTAAATACAATCAAAAAGACATTTCACCATATTCCTTTTTCTAACTGGTCTTGAATTTCTGTCCTCCCTGTCATTAGTTTCTATCTTTAGATTTTATAAGCAGCCTACTGGTAGTTTTCTTTTTTTTCTTTTAAATTTTTTTATTCATTTTACACACCAACCACAGTTCCATCTTCTTCTCCCCCCCTTTCCCCCCAGTACAATCCCCATCCATTCCTCAGAAATGGTAAGGCCTCCAATGGGGAGTCATCAGTTGGTATCTTTTATTTTTGCAATGTTTTTTTTTAATCAAATTTACCCCAAACTTTTATTTAAGAAGGAAAGCCATCTTCTTCTATCACTGCTAGTTATGACATAAAGCTGTAACAATTACCGTGAAAATACTAGGGGCTCAGTGGGTTAACCCAAGAGGATCAAGAGTCTGAGACAAAACCTGGCCTAAATAAGACTTTTTAAAAGCGAAAGGAAGACCAGAAAGGCACAAAGTTAAGAGGGAGATCTTGAAAGAAGATGAGGTATGGTGGTGAATATGATGCAAATGATCATTAATAAAATTACTAAGAATACATTCTTTATAATCTAAAAGACAGACCTAATCATATCAAACTGTGAAAACCAACATGGAAGTGCAATCACAAAATGGTACTGTATAAGAAAGCAGGTGATGGATACTTTTCCAGTAGTGTTCCATTTAAAAATCTATATGCATTCCAGTTATTTTGCAGTTGTATGTAATAAAACATTAGTAAATATTTTTAAGTTTTTTATAAACAAACCAATTTTAGTGTAGGAAGTAATAAAAACAACTAAAATGATACTTAGACTATTCTGCTAGGTTTTTTTTTTTTTTTTTTTAACAGGGGTAGTCACTCATGGGCACTTGTGTTTTCTTTGGTTTCTGAAGAGCCAGGGTTAGGTTGAACTGCTTTTATTTCCATCTCCTATTTTTAGATTCCTTGTAAACCTGTACATTGTGTGGTAGTTTCAGATCTAAAGAGGAGAACTTTCAGTTCCGAAGTGAAGACAATGAAATGCCATTCCAGTGACTCTGGGGTTAGTACCATCCCTTGGTTTCATTCATATTCTTAGAAATGTGGTTCTCTAGGACACATGTACACAAGACATAGACTGCCATACTGGCAGATGTGTAATTCCACCAGATCCCAGCAGAGACCATTCTTGTGTCCATAGCTAGTCTTTTTCTCCAAACCCATATTCATTTGCAAGACTGGCTAGCATTGAGATATATGCTTACTTTTCTGGATATTCTCCAGTGTGTTCTTCTCTTGTGTTTTCTGGTCCAATCTTATGCCTCTGGACCCATATTATGCTCCTATGTCAATCACTTTATTTATTTATTTATTTTTAGAATTAAGATATCTATTTGTGTCGGTTAATCTTAGGGTGTGTAGAGCAAGATCCACAGAGGTAATCAATAGCAAATACAAGATTTATGTCCTTCATCCTTTCCTGATGGGAATGTTCAAATGTATAAAGACTGACTCTGATGTATACATAAAATGTTTTAATCAAATCCCTTCCCCCTCTTTCCATATTTCTGCCCATCTTTTTCTTAAATCTTCTAATATTCCTGTTTTAAAAACTGATCAAGTCAATTTGTACTGCCAGTATATGTGTATGTGGGGGGGCCATTGACTGTCACATGGACAAACTACTTGTCTTTCCTTAAAGAAAACCAACTCTCCATCTCCTAGTGGCCATCAATTGTCGATAGTTACTCAGCTATGGTGGGACTTTGTGGCCCATTGAGTTTCCCTGTTCATTCAGTTTTCTAAACTGTGTTTATGATCCCATATGGTACTGTTTTGCTGAATGTGAATGTGTATATTGGGCGTTGCAAACAGTAAAAGTTTTCTGAATGGGAAAAGAGGAGAAATTAATTGGAAGTCAAAATGTGTAATGTGTCCAAGTATTTCTAGAAGCATCACACAGCTTTATTGCAGCTTCCAAATACATAGCATGCACACTGTTTTGCTCAAGATGTCCTGTGCATACCATCGGAAGATTTGCCTGAAACATCTCATTTTAGATATGAGAGTATTCTTTTGTTATGAGTTGCAGCTTTTACTGTACACACAAAATGTTATACTCTTATAGAACTGGTATATATACTCTTATATACTGAGTATATATAAAATGTTATACTCTTATAGAACTGGTATATATACTCTTATATACTGGTTTAATTACACAAAACAAAGACTTAACTTTTTTTTCCTGTCATTTATTAAGATGAGGGACTCAAACCAGTATATGCTTGGAATGTATTATTTTAGAATCTTTGATTTTGAAACTTGCTGCCTAAGTTGATGAGTTTGGGCTAAATTGTTAACTTGTGATGCATAATAAATCATTACATGAATTCTGGCTTGGAATTAAAATAAAATTTCCAGTGATTTCTGAAATGGCTTTATACATTCTCTTGCCACTTTTAAACAACACATCTATGTGTGAGTGTCCTTTGGTTTCCCAGCATTTTCAGCATTGCTGAATTAAAGTATCAATCAATCCTGAAAAATGTTGAAGATGCTGAAAGTCTTGAGTATTAAATATTTATTTATATTTTGTTGTGAGCCTAGCCTTCACCAACTGAGCCATCTCTCCAGTTCTAATTATTTATGTAAATGTATAAAAGAACATATGTTTCATGAGTATGCAAATTTATATGAATCTTAAATAAATGCTAAAATATGAAAGAATTGTTTTTCTTTTTCTTTTTAAATTAAATTATTTATGATGATGATGATGATGATGATGATGATGATGATGATGATGATGATGATGATGATGTGAGACTGGGTGTTATGAAGCTAAGGTTTGTCTGGAATTCACTGTGTAGCTGAGGATGACCTTGAACTTCTGACACTCTTACTTCAGCTTCCTCAAATGCTGATATTGCAAGCATGTGCCACTAAACTTAGTTTAATGCAGTTCTGGGAATAAAACTCAGGGAACTGAGCATCCTAGGTAACTGTTTCTATTTGGGCTAAGTCCCCAGTTCCTCTTTATTATTTATTGCCAGTATCTGTTTGACTTATATACCTATTTTAGATACCTGCAGCCAAGCAAATACTTCTGGTGAAGGAGAGAGTCACTAGTGAGAAAAAGTTTAAGGATAGATTGCAGAGAGGAATCAGTGCTGCCTCCACAGCATTCCCATCACAAGACAATGTGATGCCTGTAATTGGCACTGTTTTTTATTTATAAAAATAAAATACAACATTTTCATTTCTTTAATGTGAATATTTCACATTATTAATAGTATTAGCCACATATTTGCATTATAAGCTATATTTATATATTATGTATTGTTTCAAAGTACCACCATACTTTGCTGTGCACCTTTCAACCCAGTCTGGGTTTTCATATTGTGTTTACCTCTAAATATGAATTTGAAGGTACAGTAAAATAATGAGGACTGGCATAATATTGCATGAAAGCATATTGCTTGGCATGGCAGAGTACACGCAGATCTGGCTTTGGGGTCCTTCTCCACTTTTGTGTTGTGTGACTGTACTCAACTGTGACCCATTTGAGCTTAATTTACTCTTCTGCAAAGAGTAGATAGTGATTCAAGTTAGTAGGATAGTATGTTCAGATTATCTGACACTGCATATAATAGCAATATATATGTACAAATATATAAATATATAAACAAAACTATCCTAGGCCAGAGGGATTGTTCAGTGGTTAAGAGAAAGGAGGGTTCTTCCTAAAGACTGAGGTTCAACTTCTAGCATCCACATGGCAGTTTATAGTTGTCTGTAACCAGTTCCAGGAAATACAACTCCATATTTTGCCTCTGCAAGCAAAAGGCATACATGTGGTGCATAGACATACCTGCGGACAAAAACACCCATACATGTACAATGACAATTAGACTTTCCTAATATACAAATGTCTAAAGTTTCCAACATCCCTTGCACTCACCAAGATCTATAATGTCATCCCCTTTATCCACTTTACTTTGGATCTATTCTACTATCTTCTCCTCTGTCTTGCCCACCTCTTACTTCTTAGTGTATACATCCATCCATCGAAGTACATCCTTTCAATATATGCTTTCTCTCCAGTCAGCACCTATTCCAGTGTCTGGGTCTTGTTGTCTTGCTCATTGGACCTGAATAGAAAGAATGTGGCACCTAAGTTTTAGTTCAGTGGGACTGGCTTTGGTGAGGGGATTTGTGGTAACTTTAGGATTCTGCCTGGTTTGAATTTTAGTTCTGTTACTGACTCTTGAAACTTGACCAAAATTACACACATACGATGCATATATATTATTTGCATTACTAGAAGACCCAAATTAGACTTTAGATAAGAAACTTATTAAAGATCCAAAGCCAGTAATGTGGCTCAGTGGGTGAAGAAGCTTGCAGCTAAGGCTGACCACTTGAGCTCAGTCCTTGGGAGCCTCATATTAGAGTGAGAGAAATGACTCTTGCAAGATGTTCTCTAACTTCCACATGAGTGCATCCCCCATACACATAAATACATATAATTAAATATAATACAAAATTAAAAATCACCTTTGGAGTAAAATCTTAAAATTCATATGGAATCACATGATATCCTGGACAACCAAATCTATCCTGAAAAGAAAGATCAATTCTGGAGGGCTAACTAGCCACATCTGATTTCAAGTTACTCTGCAGAGCAATCGTAATAAAAACAGCATGATACTTGAAGAAAACAGATACATCAATCAAAAGAATTGAAAAGAGGGTCTAGATACAAAACCATGCAACTGTAGGTACTTGACTTTTTACAAATATGTTGAAAATTACATTGGAAAAAATCTACCTACTTCAGCCAATGGTGCTAGTGAAGTTGGATTCTACAGGTAGAAGAGTGAAGCTAGATTTGTGTTTTCTACCCTGTAAAAATAACCTCAAACGCACCAATGACATTAAAATAAAACCTAAAACTCTGAAACCATTAGGAGAAAAAGTAGGGAAAACACTTCAAGGTAAAAAGCATAGACAGGGACTTTTTGCATAGGACTTCATTCACTCAGTAACTGAAGCCTACCATTGACAATTGTCATCTTATGAGATTAAAACCTTATATAGCAAAGGAAACAGTTAATCAAGAGAACAGGCTACAGAATGGGAAATAATATTTGCCAGCTATGTCTTATAAGGGGTAGGTATCTATCTATAATACACAAAAATCTCAAAAGGCACAACAGCAAGAAACCACACTATTTAATAGATAAATACATTAGCAGAATCTAATTCCGGTCTCAAAAGATGAAATATAATTAGCCAACAGCATGCAAAAGGCTCAGTCTCACTATCTATTAGAGGAACATACATTAAAACTATATTAAGAATTTCACCTTAGAATGTCAGTCATCAAGGATACAAACAAAACCAAATACTGGTAAGTAAGGATATGGGTAAAATAGGACCTTTGTATAGTAACGTGGTCCAGCCAGGATGAAAACCAACATCCTGTGGATGTTCTCAAAATTAAAGACGGATCCACTCTGCAATCCAGCTACATTACCCTTTGGAATTTAAACCAACATATTGCAGAGATATTTGAACATCAGTGTTTATTACAGTGCTATGCACAATATATGAATTATGGGGCCAACCTAGGCATCCAACAACATAGTAAGGGATAAAGAAAATGTATGTAGAGAGTGGAAGTTTTCAGCCATAAAAGGAATGAAGTCATGAAGTTGCAGGAAACTAGGTGCAATTGGAGATGATCACATTAAGCAAGTACAACAGTATCAGAAAGACAAATGTCTTATGCTTTGTCTCATTTGTGATTTCTCAATTTTATATAGACATATAAAAAACACATCTGTATATATGATATTAAAATAGAAGTGAGATTATGTAGAGGAACAAAGGAGCCTATAAGACAAGGAGGGGTGAGAAACAGTAGGGAAGAGACAAAGAGAAGGAACATGTTCACTATACAATGTATTTTTTTAAAAAATGCCCTTAGGTAGTGGAGCACTATGTACAATGGATATACACAGAGAAAACAGAGCAAAACAAAATAAAAACTACCGGTCTTGGGACAGGACTTTTGTTAGATATGCTAATTTAGATTTCTTTCTCTGTACTTCTCCCAGACAGAAGTTTTTTTCTTTTAATATTATATTTTAATTATCTTTGCTGGTAGCACAACCCTTGTCACTTGCTTGACTTTTTTCTACCCACTCAAATGTCAGATCCACATGAAACTTAAAAATAGCGACATATCCGTTGTGTATTTTTATGCTGCGTGTTTTTTGGGTGTGGGGATGTTGCCTCCTAAATTGTCCCATTTCAAAGGCTGTCTTAGTAAACGTGCAACAACTGTAAAATAAATCAAGACATTTTACCTTACTACAGTGAACATTATTATTTCTTTGCTCATCTATCGCCAGATGTTCTTTGATTTTTTTTCATAAAGGTGTTGTTTTCTAGGCAGTCACCTCTTCTGTGTCCAGGGTAATATGTCAGTCTCGGAAGATGAGCACAGGGTGAACCTCATGTGCCTCCTTGATAATCTCAAGCTTGCCAGTCTGCTCTCTTTGCACAGAACTTGATCAGGGACTACAGGTGTGACCATGCTCCCTTTCTGTCCCTCCTTCAAAAAAGGACATGGAACTTGACTTGAGTCAATGAAATGCCAGGACAGGATGGCATAGCATTGGCAGGAGTGTGATTTCCTAACCCAGAAGTCAGAAGGGTTTCCTTCTCTCCCTGAAGATATCAGGTTGTGTAAATATGAAACTGGGAAATAAGGATAGACACTCACTATGTATTAATATGCTTATTTCTTTGTCTCGGATGCGGGACCTCATTCTCTGTCTCAGCCTGACCTGGAACTTACTAGGCTGCCCTTAAACTCATTTGCCATCCTCCTGCCTCACCCTGCTAATTACTGAAACTATAGTAGTGTGTGGCACCATATACAGCCTGCTTGCTTGTTTACCCGAGGATAGCTATAATGAGCATGACATCAAGTTAGAGTTGGGAGCAACGAAGAGAGTCCTTGAGAAAAGCAACTGACACACTGGATCTGACTGTCCTAGACTGTGCAGTCCATCTCATGACTTACATTAAAACCTGAGCAAAAGTTATTATTTAAGTTAGTTTCAGTAAGGTTCATGACATGCATCAGGAAGTATCTTAAAGTGAAATGCCATTTTAAAATGGACATTTTCTTTTCTCTGTGGGTGGAAATGTGATCTTAACCAGTATTCAAATAGAACCTTTTGAGATGATGGATGTTGTCTTTACCATGTAGATGGACATAGTCCTCATTTGTTGGTTGGGCAATTGAGAGTTGATATCACAGGACTTGGAGATCCCTCTTTGGTAAGAGGGGTTGCTGTGCAAGGAAGACAATCTGGCTTAAAACCCTCATTTGCCGGATAGAATCCAGGCTTGGTAGCACATGCTTATAAAATTAGTGTTGGGTTTATCCCACGGACTCTCCGGCCATATATCCTAGATTAAATGATAAGTTCAGGTTCAGTGAGAGGAGTTGCCTTAAGAACTAAGATGGGGAGTGATAGACAAGGGCACCCAGTATTTTCTTCTTCCTCTCGTATGAGCACACAGAAGCACATGGGCTACACCCCCACACTCAAACCCATACAGACACACACAGAGAAATCAGCATGTCAGCATGACACAGCGTCTCAGGTTCTAATTTAATTTAGTTTTCATTAATTTAAGTTCAAATAGAGATATACTCATATTTGTCTAAGGGATTCCTCTCTAGATCTAGATGACTCAGCTTTCAGAGAGTTGAGGTGACTTCCTAAACCTTTGTCTTCACATGATCATTTTTAACTCTCCTTTCACTTTGTATGCTGGTAAATAATTCTAAGTAAAACAAAATTCATGCTTTTTTAACCAGAAACATCAGTGGCACAGGTATGCTCTGTGTGTGCGTGTGCGTGTGTATGAATATGTGTACATGCTGCCCATGGATGCACGCCTGTGTATGTTGAAATCTTTCCATTTGCTCAGATTTGTGTATCACGTAATGTCTTTAAGATGAATAAATATGAATTTATTCCTTACTAAACCTAAGTCAAACACATCCAAAGAAACCCTCAACAATGAAGAGCAATATGTCATTCTATATTGATATGTATGTCATTTTATATTGATATGTGTAAGTGCTCAGCACTTAGGAGGGAAGAGCGTAGGAAGACTTCTTTCACTCATTCTAGCCAATACAGCTTCTGCGGGAGGATGTGAGGACACTTCAATTACACCATGTGCAAAACGAGTCATCTGCTGCTACCTGAACATGGCCTGGTTTTAGTTTCAAAATAATTTCGTGGGTGTTTTATGTTTAAAGCAGTGTCACCAAGAAAAACGCCACAAATTGCCAGGTGCTTGACTAGTAGGTAATCATTACCTTCTGAATTTAGTCTCTATAGGTTTTATTGGTCAAAGGATTTTAAGAATAGCCTTTAATTTAACTTTAAGAGTTGTTACAGTTAAAAATATCTAAAAGTATGTTGGAAAGAATGTATACAATGCTAGCACAGTATACTATTTTAGCAATTACGACCCAGAATAAAATGATTAAGTAAACCACAAAGTAAAAATATTTGATTACTGGCTAGATGTTCGATATGCTAGAGGAAAAGAATTAAAACTACAGAAGGAAATTAATCGTCTGCCTAAGGAAGTCCACACCATCTAGGCTGAGCCAACAGACAAACCCATCTTCCTCTGCACAGGGAAAAAAAAACAACCAAGGCTTGAATAAACTTCTGGCAGCTTGTCTGTACCAGAGACTCAAGGAGGCAGACAGCCTTCAGGAAAATGATATGAGCTGTCAGGTTCATCCTGCTATAATTGGAGTGTATATTGACTTCGGTCAGTTAGTAAAGAGATCATCAACTCCCCAAGTGCTCACACGGATGGAGATGTGATAATGGAAGATTGCTCTTAAGATGACTGCTTGCAGAAGGGTTTCTTTCCAGAACTTAAGAGGAATTTTATATTCCTGTCACAGGTACAGTCCAATAGGAGTTACTTCTTGCCAATTAAACATATTATTAATAAAAGTGTATTTTGTTTCATCATATTCTGCCACTTAATTCAGTTAAAACTGAGTGATTAAAAACACATAGAACCTAGAAATAATTAAGTTTTGTTGAAAATGATCTGAGAAGATAAGCGATTATCTGTATCTAACCACATTTTGTCACTGACATTCTTTTTTTTTGTAATACATTTTCAATAAGTAAATACTTAAAACAGGATACTGTATTGGAATCATTTATGGATCCTTCTAGACAAATTAATTACTGGTTGCATAGTACATATTCACAGTTTTGGTTAAAAGCATCATTGTAGTTAATAAATAATTCATCTGCCTTTTTTTTTTTTTTGTTGTTGGTGTTTTTGGTTTTTTGTTTTGGAGGCAAGGTTTCTCTGGAGAGCTCTGATTGTCCTGGAATTTCCTCTGTGGGATCATGCTGGCCTTGAATTCACAGAGATCCATTTGCCTTTGCCTCTCAAGTGCTGGGATTAAAGGAGCAGGCCCTAAAATGAAACTGAGAACACAGTGATTCTAAAATGTTGTTCTCAACATTCCCAGTGATGCGACCCTTTAATACAGATCCTCATGTTGTGATGACCCCCACATTAAATTATTTTCATTGCTGCTATGTAACTGTAATTTTCCTACTGTTATGAACTGTAATGTAAATACTTTCGGAGATGGAGGTTTGCCAAGCTGTCATGGCCCATGGATTGAGAGCGACCCCACATCGAAATAATGCCGCCCTGCCTTGCATAGTTTGATTTCTAGTTTGCGTATTAAGAAAAGGAAGAAAGTCTCTTAAGAAACAAAAACTGAAGCAACAGAGCACTGAATTGCAATGTGAGTCAGAAGCTGATGGCTTGAAAACTTGGCCCAAGCAACTCGCCTGAACGAGCATGCTCGGAAGACTTGTACTAGCTAACTTAAAGCCAACAAGGCAGGTTGAAAGATTGTGTTCACATTCTCATTGAAATCCAATATAAAATTAAAGTTTGTAGTAGCTAGCTGGAAAATGGAAAAGAAAATAGTTCTTTTGGTTATATTTGGAAAAGTTTTTGTGATTAGCATTTAAAAATATCTCCTTGCCTCAATGTTGTACTTAATTAAGGAAACAGTAATATACTAAAAAGGAAAAAAAAATCTCTTTCTGATTTACTGAATTGGGTTTTATCCACCCTAAAAGTTGACAAAACAGTTTCAACAAAAATGCAATTACATTGAAGTCTTAAAAATTCTATCAACACGATCACTTTAATCACATATAGAAGCGCCAAGTATGTTCAGTTTCTTAAAAATCTAAGCCCCTTAGGTTAGCACTTTATCGTGTTTGCCAATAAAGTATTACCCAGGCCGAGAGGCACACAATCCTTTATGCCAGGCACTGAGTGAGGAGGAGCTCAGCACTGGTGGCTCTGGGGGAATGGCTAATGAGCTTCAAAGCCTCTCTGCCTCCAGGTCAGGGGTTTGCAGGAGACAGAGGTTGGAAGTGACAGGAAGTCATTATCTTTCCATGGTAGTTCGATGGCTTATGTGAAGGGAATTTGTTGTTTCAGGCTACTTTCTAATGACCAAAATGTTATGTCTCAATGACAAATTCAACCAAGAATCATGTGTTCCTGACCTGCTATGTCTACCATAGCAAAGCAAGTAAGTTTTAGAGGAAAAAGACAGTACTTAAAAGGATATCTATGGAAAATCAGGAGAGAGGAGAAGCAAGGAGGAGGTAAAACCAAAGGGAGCACAGCTGTCTAGAATAGCACAGATTAAATGCAACCAATTCATCATCTGAAAGTTTTTCTTGGCACTTGGGGACTGAGGCATTTCATTAATAAAGGTCTTACTAGTTTCTTTTCAGTCAGATTCTAACACTTTTACTTGAAGCCTTTGGATTAGGGCCCCCAAAGACATTCAATGCCTTGAGATACTTTTCCTTTAGAACGATGGTTACTACACATCATTATGATCCTCTTTAGGAAGCTGTATTAGCTAGAGACAGTAAGAGAGAGCCTCCCAGTGTTTCCTCTGTTTAAGTAATTAGCAATTTTGTACATAGACCCAACATTACACATTATTCTACATTGTATGTTTGTCCTTGGTGTTCAGCAAGAGCAATGGATAAACATACGCATATTCATTCTAGAGTCCTCAGTATGTGAAATACAAACCTGGTTAAGCAGAGAATGCTAACACACACACATGCACACACACACACTCACACACACACACATACACACACACATACATTTGCACATGGCTGTGCCCACCTCTGATACCTTAAATTAATCAAATCTGATATTTTTGATGACTGTTTACTAATTTCCAAATAAGATTCTGAATTTTGAAGGCAGAAACTTGGGAGGCACATGAAGGAGTGGTGATCACACAGTGAAGGTTGACTGGGTTTGAATTTATTCTGTCCATTGGACACATAGCGAGTTTCCAATTTGAACTAATGAAAAAATGAGAAATTCACATCTTGTGTGCACTTGGTGAGACCTAGTAAAGACACACTCACAGCATTTTAAGAAACCATCTCCATTATTTGTTTAAACCACATCACATCCTTATTTTGTTACTTTTTAGTGTTAAAATGCATTATCTTCTAAAATAATTTAGGTCCCTTAAGGAGAAATGATGAAGATAAATCCCAATTGAATTAGAGTTGGAAGCTTATGAAACACGAGCCATATGATGTCCCATAGGCTACTGTATTCAGAGATTTATTTTATACTTCAATAAGTTGGGGCATTTGAAGATTTTACATTTCAAATGTTAAAAAAAAACGAAATTTTTTCAAGGATGATTAATAACCTAGGGTGTTTCTTGTACCTTGAATTTAGCCTATAGACAGAAACCTGTCACTGGTAGGGTTCGGGGACCTCTCAACTTCTCTGTGTGTAATGTATGTGTAATGCATGTACTAACACAGCCAGAGCCTTTTAAAAATGTGTGCTCTGAGGACTGACCCCAGGCCTTTATGCTTGCAAGACAACACTTTACAAACTCAGCTATCTCTTTGGCCACTTGTTGCTATGCCCTCTTCCTCCTTCTCCTTCAGAGCTGTCCTGATCTCCTCCTCCTTCCTATCCTTCACCTCACCTTTTTCTTTTTCTTCTTCCTCTTCTTACTCCTCTTCTTTGAATTTATTTCATTCTTCATCATGTCTACGTGTATCGGAGTGTATCAATGCACATATAAGTGCAATGCCCACAGAAGCCCGTGGAAGGCATCGAATCTCCTGGAACTTGAGTTACAAGCCATTATGAGCCACCCAACAAGAGTGGTAGGAGCTAACTTAGGTCCTTTGGAAGAGCAGTGCTCAGTTGTAACCCCTGGGCCATCTTACTAGTCCTACTTCTGCTTTTAAAGAATGATTATTATTGCTTGTAAGGACATGAAATCCATAACCCTATTTAGAAGATGAGGTCACGCAAACAGTTCTCTGTTGCCCAGATGGGAAATCCCTTAGTGCCTCAGAGTACTAGAAGGGAAAGGTCAGTTTTAATGACTGTCCTCCACATCGTTCTGCTGAAGTTTGAGAATCTTCGTGAGCATGGAGGAAATGGATAAGCTGACAGATTTAATTGCATTTTCAGCCACAATCGGAGGAATTTGTAGATGCTCTTTTAATAATCTGCTATTTTCTCAGTTTATTTATAATGGTCGCAGGAAGAGGATATATCTTTATTTATAATGAAAGCTTTGGTGGGTAGAAACAAATCTTTCGTTAAATTCTTTTTCAGCAGTTTGTCAGGTCTAGAAATGACTAGAATTGTTATCACAAATTCCACGATCATCGACAGGGACCGTAGCTGGGGCATGACCAAATAGGTGCTCCTAGTATGCTTTATTTGCATTTGGTAGTTCAGTCCCATCATACAGATGGGAGCACAACACCTAATTCTCATACGGGCTGCAGGGGACCTGTGTCAACGGTCCCACTTAAGATAAGTCAGGCATTGAAGCTCAGAGACAGCCTACAAATCAGGTCAGGCAGAGAGTAGGAAGCCTCTGCCACGCCAGGGAGGGGAGGAGGGTTGTCTAGACACGGTGGAAGGCAGCCTCAAACAGCAGGGCCTTCCAACAGTCCTCTTTTCTAGGTGCATGGTCTCATGACACTGACTCTATAAGAAATTGAGGATTATTTTTTTTCTCTTATACACATCCAAACCATCCTGATAATAGAATCCCTACATCCCTGGTGCTGATGCAAAGGTTTGAACTTGTAGTAAAGGACATCTAAAAAAGCAAGTAAGAGCAGAAGGACTGGAGAGAAGCCATGGTGGATATCCGATTGAAAGAGTGGCAAATGATGCCTGTTCTCCTCGTATCTCTGTCTCCTCTACAAAGAAAGGTAAATTGCCTCCTCCACTCAGCTTCATTTTTCTAATTATAATCAAGACCAAAACAAATCAGACCATTGAGAACCATTTGTTTTCTCTCAGAGCTCAGGCAAACAGATGCAATTTCGTCCTGAGCCAAGGCAGATGGGCTTGAGAGACAGCGTGAGGATGGTAACTGGGAGGGACATCAGCTATAATTTGTCTTGACTTAGTAAGGTTTTCCTTCTGCATGACACGCTATTCAACAAATGGAGAGACACCCTAGCTAAGTAATTGCCCAGATTACTGGAGTGTTGTGCTTAAAAGGACTTCTAAGCTGAATTAGCTCGAGATGACATCAGCAGTGCTCATCTCCATGAGGTCAGTCCAATAACGAATCTATTTAATATCTTCATCAGTGACCAAGCTAATGGAAGAGGAAGGCAGACTCATTAATTAACTTCAGGAAAGACATTAGACCACAGGAGTGGATTGCACGTTGTGGGATGGGGCATGAATTTCAATGGCCTTTGACATGATAAAGCACTTGTTCTTGGAATTCAGAGTCTGCCAGGCTGTCTGTGCATTGTATATCCCTGCAGGCATGGCTAAGAAAACAAACGTGTGAACTCTTGCTACTGGGAACTTCTGCATTCTCCTTTAGTAAAGCACAGAACATCAGTACTGGGCCTGGTCTGCTTTAAGCCTTCTAAAATGCCTTTCCTTTCCCAACACATGGCCTGATCTTGGAATTTCAAGGCCATGCTGTACTGGTGTAAGGCAAAATCAACTACATAATTCGTGGTGTCCATTGTAAAAGCTGCCAAAGCCCCTAGTTCATAGTACAGAAAACCAACTAAACAAGCAACCAAAAACAGAGAAAAGCCACTACAAGGTAATAAATATAAAGTACTTTAGGTTTTTCCCTAGCTCTCTGCCAACTTGTCAGTATTTATTTATTATTTAATGTCATC
>NC_022016.1:28828778-28840654 GCF_000317375.1 Microtus ochrogaster
GATATGGAATCAAGGAAAAGAAGCAGTTTGTATTTTGTAGCTAAGGCATGCGTCAGCATTGTGTCTTCAGGCAACATTCCTTAGTTGCTGCCTACTTGTGTAGTTATTTTGTCTTTTGTTGTGGTGAAATAAGGTCTCTTAGTGGCCTGGAAATTGGCAAGTGGGTTAGACTGGCTGGGATCCACCTGCCTCTACTTCCCCAGCAAGGGGATCATGAGCATGCACCATCACACTGGGCTTTTCCTTTTTTTGTTCTGTGGGTTCTAGAGACTGAATTTTAGCCTTCAAACACTCCATCAACAGAGCTATCTCCCCAGCCCTACTAACTTAACTTAAAAAATATTTTTTTATTTTTTATATTATTGTTATTGATACACCCAGAAGTATGTTTAAATAATACCCTGGGTGCTCCTCAGGCTGACCAAGTGAACAAGCAAGATTGTTTACTAGAAAATTACCTTTTGTCAACTTGTCTTGAAATATCCCTTAAAGCTTCCCTTGACCCCTAAAGATCTACATCTTCCTTGAGATGGAAAACACAGTCACTCCACCCCAGACTATGGCTTTCAAGGGCCTCCATGTGCTTGATGATTGGATTAGAGAAAACATTTTTTTAGGTGGCCTGTGTGAGCAGAAACCCTGAACATTTCTCCTCAAACGGAAGTCTTCCACTTGTCTTCACAGCTGATGTCTTTGAGCCTGAGATGGATGGGGCATGTCCAATCCTAAGATACACTCGAAGCATTTTTCTTATTGTCTCGATATGAGATACTTGGCTTTATTTTAATGACCTTAATTTCTTCAGCCATCACCTTTTCCTTGGCTTCTTCTTTACATACTCTGTCTTCCAGAGCAAGCTAAAAGCTTAGAAGATATCTCATTTACATGTATGAAATTCTCAAAGAATTAATAAAAACACTGTATTAAAATAAAAATATATTAACAAATCTTTCTGTGCTGAGATTTCTCTCTGAAAGCTTGTCTAACAGCACGCCATTAAACAAAACCTGAATGCTGGGCTACCTCAGAAAAACCTTCAGATTCTGGAGGCATACAAAATGAAAAGATTTCTCTAATTGTTTAGATTCATTTTAACTTTGGGATTTATTTTTCAATCTATCTTATTCACTCTTTTTCATCTGTTAAAAGAGGATAACATGGGTGAGTGAGATGGCTCAGTAAGTAAAACCACTAACTACAAAAATCTGGTGTCTTAAATTCAATCCCTGGTATCTACAGTGGAAGGAGAAAACTGATTCCTGAAACTTGTCCACACTTACACGTACATAGTGGAGCATATGTGTACTACATATGTGTATGTACATATACATACACATCATACACACACACACACCCCACAAATAATAAAAATAAAATAATAAGTATAATAATAATAAATTTTAAAAGTGGAAATTGGAGAGATGTCTCAGTGGTTAAGAGCACCCAATTCTTTTGCAGAGGATCCATGCTGATGTCCCCTCCCCCAGCACCCAATTAGTGACTTACAATCCTTTGTAGCTACAGTTTTAGGGAATCTGTTGGCTGAGGACGTTCATTTGTTCTCTGCCACCCAGATTGAAATGACCACACAGAAACAATATTAATCACATCACTGTGGGGCTTATTAGCTCATGCTTCTTGTTGACTAGCTCTTATATCTTAAATTAACTCATTTCTATTAATCTGTGTATTGATATGTGGTTGTGGCCTACTGGTAAGGTTCCATCCAGAGTCTGTTGTCTGTTTCCTGTGGCAGCTACAAGGCTTCTCATTGACTCTGCCTATTCTCTCTCTCTCTCTCTCTCTCTCTCTCTCTCTCTCTCTCTCTCTCTCTCTGTCTGTCTCTCTCTCTCTCTTTTTCTTCTAACCTGGCTATATCTGGCTATATTCAGCCCTGCCATAGGCCAAAGCAGATTCATTCATTGACCAATAAAAGCAACACATATACAGAAGGACATCCCACACCATGAATCTACCTTCTTCTGATCTTCTCAGGCACCAGGCATGTACATGGTGCTCATGCATAAATGCAGGCAAAACACTCATACACATAAAATAAAATAATTAAATAAAATTTTAAAGTTTTATTCTGCTCTTTGTGTTGAACCCAATCCATAAGACGCAGAATGCATTCCACATTCAGTATTCATGTGAGTTTAGGCGGTTTATGGTTCCCATCACCACTTACTCAATCTTACTTCTTTATTTCTTCAATTCAGTGTGTTTTAGCCCATATGAAACATTTTTATTTTAGTGGTACCAAGATGGATTTCATGCTTAGAGGTAGATGCTTGCTGTCAAATGTTGGGTATTAGCTATGTGGATATATATTGTTTTCAGTCAGGTGGGAAAGTAGCATTGGTGTGGCTCATCTGACAGCTACCATTACTCCTGATCTTTCTTAAGCTTTTTATTCTCCTTTCTTCCTTAGTGCTTTGTTTTTAATATATAATTTATATTTATTAAAGTTAAAAATAAAAATATAAACAAATAAGGAAAATTATATGCATTAAAGATAAACTAAATAGTAAGTCTTGCTTTTTTTCTGGCCTTTGCTAAGTATGTAACTTCAAAAGTATTGTTGAACTCCTTCTTTGTATAAAGTTTAGTGTCCTGTTTTACATCTGGTGCTATATTATACTTATTTTGTATGTTACTATCTGCATAAATATTTCATGACTACAGAACATATTACAACATGCATTTATTTGTTTATGTTAAGTAGTGTGATGAATGACTTTTTAAATAAAAAATTTTCCATTTTTCTACCTTAAATTGTTAGGATAGAATATTGCTGGGTTGAAGTGTTACACATTTTAAGACTCTTGGTATTAGTTAGCAAGGAGATGCATTAGTGTTTCCTTTTGTCATTGAGTTACCACAAAGTTACTGGCTTGCCTGCAGTACCCTTTGCTATTTTACAAATGAAAAATGCCTGTACCTCTTTGTTAAACATGGGTATTGTTACTTATCTTAGGTTTCAGTTGCTGTTAAGAAACACCATGACTGCATGGCTACAGTGACTTTTTTTTCTTTTTTGTTTTTTGAGACTGGGTTTCTCTGTATAATAGCTATAACATCCGTAGGTGTCCTTAAACTCACACTTAGACTAGGCTGGCCTTGAACTCACAGAGATATACCTGCCTCTGCCTCCCTAGTGCTGGGATTAAAGGTGTGCATCACCACTACCAGAACACAGCAACTCTTATAAAGGAAACATTTAATTGAGGTGCCAACTAAAGTTCAGAGGTTTAGTCTGCTATCCATGGTGGGACATGGTGGTATGCAGGTAGACATGTTACTGGAGAAGAAACAGAGAGTTTTTCATCTTTATCGGCAGGAATCAGGAAGTGAACTATGATACTGGGCATACTTGAGCATAGGAGACCTCAAAGCCCACCCCCCACAGTGACACACTTCCTCCAACAAGGCCATACCTACTCCAACAAAGCCACACCTCCTTATAGTGCCAATCCCTATGGGGGCCATTTTCTTTCAAACCACCACATTACCAGAGATAAACAATTTGATATGAAAACTTTTGTTTTCTGACTCCAATTTTCCTGTTATTAAGTAGTTTCTCCCTCATGCAATAAGTATTGCAGAATACTCATTCTCTCTCATTCTTTTTAAAAAGATTTTTTTAAAATAATTTTATGTGTATGAATATTCCCTGTATGGATGAACACGTACCACACCTGTGTAGTACTCTTGAATTCCCAAAGAGGGAGTCAGATGCCCTGGAACTGGAGTCAGAGATAGTTGTGAGCTGCCATAGAGGTGCTGGGAACCAAATCCACACCCTCCAGAAGAACAGCAGGTCCACCTGTGATGGCTCCGAGCCAACTCTTCAGCCCCTTAGACTACTCATCCTTACAGCCACGGATTTCTAGAGAGGACAAGAGAAACAGCAACAGTGACAGCAGCTACTATTGAAAACATTTGCAATGTTTTTAAACACTGCTGATGTTTAAAACTTTTCCAGTCACCTTGCTTTAACAAAAAAAAAAAAAAATCATTGTGGTATGAACAGAATGAGATTTTCTTGTCCCGCCCTAGGTCTATCCACTGACTCTTCTCAATTACAGGAGTAGGAGATTTAAAGACCTGTTAGACAGTTTAAGGACAAGCACCCCTATTCTTGTTCTTGCCCAGAAGATAGAAGTCTCTTTGCTTCTGTCCCGGTGCAAGGCCAAGAATATACATGTCTGGGGCACTGGTGTGTGTGTGTGTGTGTGTGTGTGTGTGTGTGTGTGTGTGTGTGTGTGTGTGTGTGTTTTAAATCTAGCACAGGGTCCTGGAAGCAGTCAATAAGGGTGAGACCAAGACTTGCATACTGTATGGAGAGGTGCACAGATATCTCGTGGTTGCTAACTAGCCTAGGCTCCCCTCCCGATGCCTCAACCCTGTTTCTGCCATACATCCTATAAAAAGCCACTACACTAGCAGGTCAATATCCCCCCTGCTCTTGCTAGATAGAAGTTCTGTTTGCTTTTAATTTCATAAGCTCCTACCCTATAATAAACTTTCTAAAAATACACCCTCCTGCTGTCCATGAAATTCATTCTGCAATCATGAAACAAATAACCTGGAGGTTACTGGCTCGAGGTGGCTTTGGTGGCCATTGATTTTTCAGGAGACTCTAGCATGAGTGTTGTTCACCTGAACTGGGAAAGCCTCAGGCATCTTAGGGTTTCCTGCTTTCCCCTCTGTGTCTTTCATTCTCTTACTCTTTCCTGCTCTGGTCCTGATTTTTATTTGTAGGTGGACAGTGTAGTTTTGCATCTCTGTGTGATAGAGACATTTTCTCAGGGTTCTTGTTCTCCAAGGCTGTTTTGCTGTATTCAGGAATACTGGAAGAAATGTTAAAGAAATATCACGTTAGGATGCCAAACTCTCTCTTCCTGAAGCTAAGCATTGTTTTGCCCTGAGGAACTAATTCTGTAGAAAACTAAGCTTCAAGGGAAATGCACTGAAAAGCAGTCTACCTTAAATTCCACTTAGCCTTATTGTATATGTGCTTTGATTCTAGATTTTTTTTCACTAGACATGCAACAACATGTTTCTGGATGTTTGGCAATTTGAATTTTATCTTGTATTTGGGTTTATGGATTTTTCTGGAAGTTTCTATTATTAACATGCTCTCAATTTTTGGAAGAGTTGATAGACTGAGTGGGATAATCTTGACAGGTCTTTTAGTTCAGATTTTTTTCCCATTAAATTTAATTTGGCTTTTTGAATTGATTTTCAATAGAATGGTTCTTGAGTCTCATGTTTAACTGTAAGGGGTTTGTTCATTGTTATTCATCTGTACTCGTAATTAAAAAAGTAATCTAAGAGGTCATATGTGCACCAGTTCTTCTGTGTTGAGAAGACTTGGTTTCCTTTGTGTTATCTATCACTTCTGACTCTTGCAATCTTTCTTCCTCCTCTTCTGCAGAGGGCACTGCGTCCTGAGGAGAGGGAATTGATCGAGACATCCTACTTAGGACTGAGTGTTTCCAAGTCTCTTACTCTGCACATCTCTGTATTTGTTTCCATCTACGGCATGAGGAAGCTTCTCTCATGATGGCTGAGCAAGGCAGTGATGATGAGCATAACAGAATGCTATTGGGAATCATTTTATTGCTATGTACTTTAGCAGAACAGTAGTATGCAGTAGGATATGCTTTTCCCCGAGGTCCTTGTCATGTAGTCTCAGGCTCTTGGCTACCTGAAAGTGTTGGGCATGGGTTCCACCTCATGGAGTGGGTCTTAAATCTAATCGGATAGTTCTTGACTGCTGCCACAATGTTTGTACTGTGACTGCAACAGTGTATCCTGCAAGCAGGTCACTATTGTAAATCTTGTAGCTGGATTGGTGTTTGCCTTTCCCCTCTGGTAGTGTGCAGAGTGCCTTCCAGCTTCATGAACACTAGTCAGTAGGGTGAAGGCTCTAGGTAGGTGAAAGATATTCTCCATGTTCAATGAGTTATGTAAGTGTTTAGCAATGGGGTCTTACCATCAGTTTGTGTAGAGTACCCCAATAGCAAAAGAAATACACTGAATTAAAAAAAATACATATATATTTTTAGATGTCTGCTTGTTTTCTGATGAGAGCAAGGAAGAAGGAGTATGAATTTGGATAGGTAGGGAGCTGGGAACATCTGGGAGGGAGTCAGGGGAGGGGAAACATTAATTAGAATATATTTTAAGAAAAAAAATTGGTTTTCAATAGTAAAACTTGCTAGTCTATTTATTGCTTTTGCAGCACAAGAATGAGAACCCAGGGCCATGTGTGTGCCAGTCAAGTCTTTGACTACGGACTTTCTCTGCCACTTCCGGCTCTTCCATGGAATGCTTTGCCATGTGTTCTGGGTGTTTGTTTGTATACTCATTTTAAGTGTAGCCCTGAATGAGGCACAGAGATTTCCCAGGAAATCACAATCCAAGCACACTCTAACCCATTCACGGACATTTGTCGATTAGGGTGGCTCCATATTGTGAGCCACGTGGCTAAGCATGATTTGATTGCCTCATTTCTTCTTCTTTTTTTTTGAGGGGTGCAATGAACTTTATTGATGGTATTCAAGAGAGTAGGGCTCCCTAAGCCCCCTCCTGCTATTCTGGGGGTCTGGGATGGAAACTGTAAGGGAGATGCTCAGTGTCAAGGGTTAGTTAGGACAGGGACTGCTCAGCAGCCGAGGACCTCTCTCTTGCTGTGTCCTTGCTGGGATGGGTGGTCCAGGGCGGGCTTCTTACTCCTTGGAGGCCATGAGGTCCACCACTCTGTTGCTGTAGCCGAATTCATTGTCTTACCAGGAAATGAGCTTTACAAAGTTGTCATTGAGAGCAATGCCAGCCCAGCATCGAAGGTGGAAGAGTGGGAGTCACTGTTAAAGTCAGAGGAGACGACCTGGTCCTCAGTGTAGCCCAGGATGCCCTTTAGTGGGCCCTCGGATGCCTGCTTCACCACCTTCTTGATGTCATCATACTTGGCAGCTTTCTCCAGGCGGCATGTCAGATCCACGATGGACACATTGGGGGTAGGAACGCAGAAGGCCATGCCCGTGAGCTTCCCGTTCAGCTCTGGGATGACTTTGCCCACAGCCTTGGCAGCGCCAGTGGACACAGGGATGATGTTCTGGGCAGCACCACGGCCATCTCGCCACAGCTTCCCAGAGGGGCCATCCACAGTCTTCTGGGTGGCCGTGATGGCATGGACTGTTGTCATGAGTCCTTCCACGATGCCAAAGTTGTCATGGATGACCTTGGCCAAGGGGGCTAAGCAGTTGGTGGTGCAGGAAGCGTTGCTGACAATCTTGAGGGAATTGTCATACTTATCATGGTTTACACCCATCACAAACATGGGGGCATCGACAGAAGGGGCAGAGATGATGACCCTCTTGGCCCCACCCTTCAAGTGGGCCCCAGCCTTCTCCATGGTGGTGAAGACACCGGTAGACTCCACAACATACTCGGCGCCGGCATCCCCCCATTTGATGTTGGCAGGATCTCGCTCCTGGAAGATGGTGATGGCCTTCCCATTGATGACAAGCTTCCCATTCTCAACCTTAACTGCGCCTTTGAACTTGCCATGGGTGGAGTCATACTGGAACATGTAGACCATGTAGTTGAGGTCGATGAAAGGGTCATTG
The DNA here is from genome assembly GCF_000317375.1 of Microtus ochrogaster. Classification (NCBI taxonomy): domain Eukaryota; kingdom Metazoa; phylum Chordata; class Mammalia; order Rodentia; family Cricetidae; genus Microtus; species Microtus ochrogaster. Next base: position 28,836,416 of record NC_022016.1, read on the forward strand.
ATGGTAACAACCTCCACTTTGCCAGAATTGAAGGCAGCCCTGGTAACCAGGCGTCCAATACGGCCAAATTCGTTCACTCCGACCTTCACCATAGTGTCTCTGGAACGAGGCTGGCACTGCACGAAAAGAAGCGGCTGTCTCTAGAACAGGGAGGAGCAGAGAGCCTGATTGCCTCATTTCTGACCCAGCTGTCCAAGATGTTGCACGTTGCTGGAGGCAAGCATTCATTTCATACTCTTGAAAAGAATTTTTTTTTGAGGATTAACGGAAGACCAGAAGTTTTAGAATTTTCTATATGGTCCTTCCGTGCTACTTGACTAACACTGACAAAACCCCAAACCAAACAAAACCAAAACAAACAAAACCTAAGAAAACCCAACCACCTTTTCCCTTTAGGAAAAGTCTGGACTTAGTGTTCCTTACACTCTGTAAGGCTGACTATAAAGGCTTCCACATCCTGCTACGATTGTAGCCTTCTTGAAAGAAACGAAGCGGCAACATGAACTTAGTTCCTTTATCTCCAGAGTGACTCCAAGTCCCGATTTCTGCCGTCTTCCCTCTCTGCCTTTTTAATGCACTTATCGTTGCTCTGCCTGGCATTCCCCTATAGGAAAGATTGAATTTAACAAATGTACACCAAGAATGATAGCTGACATTAATTCAATGAGCAGGAGGTTAAATCCAATAATAATTCCTGAGGTAATGGAGATGGGTATGGTATGCAGAGCTCTGAAGAGTCAAAGAGATTAACTTGAGCCCACGCTACTCCTTTGGCCATGTAGCCACTAGGAAATGACAAAGCACTTTAAAGCAGGGTACTGCTGGAGCCTAAAGATTTATTTTTAAAAAGCGAACAAAGCATCACAGTCAAGCTGATGCAATCATTTGGCAATCCAGTGAGCTGTTAGGCTTAAGTAAAGGAAGGCATTAGCTAAATACAATGTGGAATGAACACATTAATTGGCAAAGCTGCTATCTATCCCTAAATGTGAATAAAGTATTGAATGATTTTTAACTCAGATGGATGTTAAAATCTGTAAAGACTGTATGCACAGTTTTTAAAAAAAATATAAATAAGCAACATTAGGGATAACAGGGTAGGGAAAGGAAGGAGAAAAGATTTAAAGTGATTTAAAAAAACCCAAAACTGCTTGATTTAATGTATGTAGATGAAAGCTGTGGACCAGTGCTTCCCAAGAGACTTCATGGTGGATTGCTACTGATGGCAAGTCTCAGCAAACTAAGGAAAAACTTGCAGCTGGGCCCCTTGCTGGATCCGCCTCTCACAGCCCTTCTCAGTGGAATGGCAGGATTAGGGGTAAAGCATAATGGAATCTGTGCTTGCCTGGGCTGATTGCTCTCCTGATCTGAACACTAGTATTGGGGCGACAGCTGCTTTTCAACCTTCCGAGCAGCAAGTGGGAGTGTCGCCTGTCGATTGCTGGTGCATATTTGGCCGTCACATATTGACAATGAAGGAGGAAGCAGTTCACACTTGTGCTGCCCTTTCTAAAGAGTATGTGAAATATTCAGTCAAAGCCTTGGAGGCTTGGGAGACCCACTGTGAATTTTCCATGACTGGAGCTGAGTTTTTTTTTTTAAATATATACACGATCAGTGAATTATGATAATTTTTGGGTTGGGATGGTTGTATAAAGATATTGAACATTACATATGCAATTCACATATGTACCTCAGAGGAAGACTGTCAAGTTTTAGAAGTACTGTAGTAGTACATGATAGTGAAATTGCCTTAGATCTGTTAAAATTCAGAGTGGATATGCCATGAAAGAAAGAAAATGGAGGATAAAGAAGGTTTTGCTAGGATTAAAACTTTGTAAATTCATAGAGTCAAATAAAGTACTGTGACAATAAAAATAGAATGTGTCCTTATATTACATTTTCCTGAAAAGATGCTGGTTAGATATGTGTGTACTGTTGTCTTTTTCTAAACCCTTAAAATGTGCATAAGTTCTAAATTTATACTATGTTCATACCAAGGAATAATTTTTGCTTAAATAATGAATCTTCTTTGCTGTTTGGCTTTGCAATTAGAGTGTACCATCTTTTATATTGTGAAAAATGTTTGACAAAATTAAAAGAATTTGTGTAGTAAATATGGATGTAATGAGAACAACCCTAATCCATCTACTTTTTTTTTTATTAGGACTAGAAACATTACTTATTTGTCATATTTCTATTCCCTATGGAACCTCAGTAAAGTGAATTTTATCATTTCCTTTTCTGAAATGGATTTATCATATCAAATGGGGTTTGCTAATCTTGCTCCATGTCTGACAATCAATGCCTTTACCATATCAATGGAATAAAGAAGAAAATGAATCATCAATATGTGTAAAAAAATTCAACATTGATTTATAACCTTAAAAATCTTCAAGCAAATGAGGAATAGAATGAACTTTCATAGTCTTATAAGGAACATGCTTATGAAACCTAAGGGTGCTATGTGAGTTATGGATGGCAGGCTGAATGCTCCCATGAGAACAAGTCAGACATATCTGCTTTCCTGTTCCTCACACCAGGCAGCCAAGACAGAATAATGTAACAATGAAAAGAAATAAAAGGGATACAGATTGAAATGGAAGAATGGAATTGTTTGCATTTATGGGCAAGACTGTAGAGATCTCTTTCAAATTCCAAAATAGTATCTAAAAACCTAAGGGATATTTTAGATGTTGCTTTGTTCAATTTTCTGGTATTTTGCTTCGTTTTGTAGACACGACCTGTCTATCAGTGAGAGTGGGATATTTGAGTTACTTTCTGTCACTGTGTTGTGGGTAATCTGTGCTTTTATATCTAATAGTATTTCTGAAATAAAATTTGGTGCATCTGTGTTTGGCACATAATATTTAGACTTCTAATATTTCTTGGTGTGTTATACTTTTGATGACCAGGAAATGACCTTCCTTCTTTGTTTTAGCTAGTGTTGGTTTGAAGTCTTTTTATCAGATGGTAGAACAGCTATACCTGCTTGTTTCCTACTAACTCCTTTGTTTAGAATAACTTGTTCAATACCCTGCTCCCCTGTTTAAGGGAGCTATCCATTGTTGATGGTGAGGTATGTTCCTTGGGAACAGGATAAAGATGGATCCTATGTTTTGATCTAATCTTCTAGGTAGTGTTTCTTTTTTTATGGGGGTTGAGACCATTAAAATTCAGGGTCATTGTTATGTGTGTTATTTCCTACCATTTTATTGATTTTATGATATTTTCTTAGATTTCTATTGATCAACTATTCTAGTATTGTTCATTTATTACCTGTGATCCTTTGATGGTTTGTCCTTCTTTTTAAGCTGAAATATTGCTTCTAGTAGCCTGACTTCTATAGAACTGACTTGGCATTAATTCATCTAATCTGTGTGTACTGTAGAAAGTTATTTCCCCCCTCATTTCATATATAGTTTTGCTAGGTATAATAGTCTTGATTGACAATTGTGATCTTTCAGAACTTGTAATAAATCTTTTCAGACCCTCCTGACTTTAAACTTTTGCCCAAATAACAATATTGTTATTATGGGTCTGCCTTTATAAATGATTTTTGCTTTGTCTCTTTAAGGTCTCAATGTCTTTTCTTTCTACTGTGTTTTTAATGTTTTAAGAACAATAAGTTGTGTGGAGTTTCTTTTCTGGTTATGTCTTTTTGGTGTTCTGTAGGACTCTTATACCTGGATGGACATCTTTTTTTTTTTGAAATGTGGAGAATTTTCTCCTATGATTTTACTGAAAATATATTTTATTGGTATAGTATTTTTTCTTTTATGCTCATTATCCAATAGTTAACTCTTTCTTGATATTGTAAAACTCTCCTATGTTCCTCTCATAGATTTAGGAGCTTTTTAGGCTCTTTTCCTTTTGTTAATTTGCATTGTTCCACTGTGATATAATGCTTTTGTTTTATATTTTTATGTTTTATTTTGTTATGTTTGGTTGTTATCTCTTAGAGACCTGTTCTGTTCTACTGAGAGACAGAAAGGGAGTGGATTAGGATGTGGGGAGTAGAGATTGAACTGAAAGGAATAGAGAGGGAGAAGAAATTGTGAAAGGGGTATATTGTATGAGAATAGAATCTGTTTTCAATAAAAGAACAAAATAAAAACAAGTAATTGATATTACTGAGTGATTTAATTCCTCTACCTAGTCTTGCAACCCTGTTACTTAGTTTCTGTAGTAGGAGCTACGGGCTGCTTCCTGCCACCCGGCTAGCTTTACCCAAAATAA
>NC_022016.1:28840939-28842773 GCF_000317375.1 Microtus ochrogaster
TCACTCCCACATCATTAGTTTCCCATGTTATCCACTCTATTGCTCAGGCTTTTCAGAGAGCTTTTTTTGGCTTATTGAGTTTTTCATGTCCCACATCTTTCTTTTTGTTTGTTTTCAGCAATCGTGTCTTCTTATTGAGCTCTGTTTTTGTGTCTTGTATTGACTTCCCTTTTATATTCATCTCTGTTTTTATCTACCTTGAGTTGTTTGAACACAATTATAATAATTCTTTTGAATTCTTTGTCTGGAAGTATTTCACAACCATTCTCGTTGGAATCTTTTATTGTAGCATTAGTAAGTTTTGGAGAAGACAGTTGTGTTGGGATTTCAGGTTGTTTCTGCTTTTGGATTGGGATTTTCACATTTGAAGTTAGTTGGGTAAGTAGGGGTGGGAAATGACTTGGGGACTCCTACTGGTTACCAGAAACTAGGGGATCTTTAGAAGTTGGACATAGTTTTCAGAGCCTAGGACCTTTTACCTTTTGGCATTAGACTGGGTAAATTGAGACTGCATGGTTGGAACTTGTAGTGATATTTTGTTTGTGCTTTAACAAATAAAACTTGCCCGAAGATCAGAGTGTGGAGCTAACCACACTAGCTAGCCATAAAGGCCAGGCAGTTGATGTGGAATGTCCTGTATATATGTTGCTTTTCTTGGTTGATGAATAAAACTGTTTTGGCTAATGGCTTAGCAGAGTGAAGCCAGGCAAAAAATCCAAACAGAGATATATAGAGTAAATGGAGTCAAAGAGACACCATGTAACTGCCAAAGGAGACAAATGCCAGTTAGAGCCTTAGCAGTAGGTCATGGCTTCCTGTCAATACATAGATGAGTAGAAATGGGTTAATTCAGGATATAAGTGCTAGCAAGGATTACATCTAAGCTACTGTCCAAATAGTATTATAATCAATTTAGTTTCTGTGTGGTTCTTTGGGTATGGGTGGCTGGAAAAAAAAAGAGTGTTGTCTGGTTACAAATGATACACCAATATAGGGCAACTACATTCTCACAAAGCCTAAGAAATATTAAAAGAGTGCTTCTAGACCAACAAAATCAGGAGCCAAGTGTAACTCTTTGGTAGTTGCATTATTTTCAAAAAGGTTCTGTTTACTGGCTGCAAGCAGAGACATGGCTCCCTAAAAAAAATGGCTTCCTTGTTTGTACTGGCATGAACAGCTCTGGCTCTTTCCAGAGGTCTGACTGTGCAACACTTAAATGGGATTTACAAGCACAGTGCTGCAAGTAGCTTAATGGTGACATAGACCTGCTGTGTCACTGGAGTTGGTGTGGTTAGCATGGCTTACAGAGCTGGCAGCGAATGTACCTTTGCCATGATGGACTGGGTGGGGCCAAAAGGCAAAGCAGCATTGGTCCTAGCAATGCTGCTTAGCATTTTAAGAAGCACTGTTGGTCAGAAAATGATTACAGATTTGTAATTAAGACAGATTCAGATGAAAAGGACCTCTGAATGTGTCACAGTGTTGGATAAATGTACATAGGATAGGGATATAGAGGAAAAAGACTATAGACAGTTATAAAAAGAAATAGATTTAAAGTCTTTAAAGAGACAGTAAAACTAATATAAAAAAGTACAAGCAGTCATAGATTAAAAGAGTAAAGAAAATAAGCCCATAAAGATGGAATACACACAGAGAGTCTGGATTATGTATATTATTTTGTTTTCTTTGAATTTTTTGATTGCAGCTATATTTGATTCTGGGGCTGCTAAGATAAACCAACATAAAGGTATCTTGACTTCAAAATTTGAGTCCAAGTTTATGTCACTTTGAAAAAAAGAGGTTCTTGTTTTATTTCCACAGAGTATGGGAACCT
>NC_022016.1:28843515-28845012 GCF_000317375.1 Microtus ochrogaster
TCCTTTCTTTCTTTTTACTCAGTTTAAGACTTCTGCCATGGGATAGTATTGCTCATTCCATCAAGGTGGATTTTATACCTCTCAAGTAAATCTCATTGGAAAAGCCCTCACTGACACACCCAACGATATTCTCAAGTGATTCTAAATCCAGTCTGGTGAACCAGATACAAAAATACCACAAGGTCAGGTTGACAGTGAAACACAACCATTTAAATATCATTCATCCTCTGCCCCCAACTACCTCATGTTTATTCTAGAATGAAAAAAATGCACTTATTTAATCTGTAAAAGTTCCTCAAATCTTAACAGTTCTAACATTGTTCAAAAACCCAATTTTAAAGACCTAAGGCTATCTCAAAATATAGGCTCCTGTTAGAATAAACAACAAACCAAGTTACACACTTCTAATATATAAAGGCACAGAATTAACATCTTCTTTCCAAAGGGGTGAAATATGGGAACAACAAGGAATAACTAGACTAAACCATGATTGAGCTCCAGCAAGGCAAACAATAAATCCCACAGGAGCATATGTACTGTGTAGGCACAGAATGGCATCTTCTGTGATCCAGTGGGGCTTGACAGTGCATGCCACCAGCTATGTCAACCAGCCTCTCCTTATGGACCATCTCCACTAGTGCCTGAATTTTTTCTTTGTCAGATGTCCCATGGTCTTGGCATCTCTAACATTCTGGGGTCTCCTTTGCAACATTACCTTCCCAGCTTCATGCAGCAAAGGAGTGAAGGTAAACAGAGTTCTAGGGCTGCCCTTTCTCTGCTTTCTAGTTGACATCATAAAGTAAGCCCTCTCATCATCATGTGCACCTTTAATCTGAACTGTGAGATAAAAATGAAGCTTTATTACCTTGAGTGCTTTTATATACATATATCTCATTAATTTTTGCGAATTTTATGCAGTTATGATAGTGTTCACACCTCACCTCTCTCAAATTTAGGCTGATCTCCTAAGGGCATTGCGTTTATAGAAAATTGGTTCTCCCTGTCTCAACATCATCAGTCGCCTATTGCTTCTCAGTTAGGACTGGGGTTTCATGATCATTTTTCAGCTCCATGCTGGATTGATCTTATTTTTCCCCAAGTCTTTAGTCACATAGATGAGAAAAGCATCTACTCTGCACACAGAAGAATGAAGATTTAAAAGCAGAGCAGATTTTAATCAGAAATTGTTCCAGACAGAAGTCAATAGGAGAACATCTACATTACTGATGAAAACCAATGCCAGCCCAGAATTTTATAATCAGTGGAAAGATTGTTTGTGCAATAAGACTGTTTTGAACAAATAAAAGATGAAAAAATAATTGTTAGTCAAATTCTTTTCTAAAATATTAAAGGAAGCCAGGTGTGTATAACTGAATTTGAAGCCAGCCTGGTCTACAAGCAAGTTACAGAACAGCAAGAGCCACACAAAGAAAAACTATCTCAAAACACACACACACACACACACACACACACACACACACACACACACACACACAC
>NC_022016.1:28845988-28860868 GCF_000317375.1 Microtus ochrogaster
GGAATTTTTTTTTTCTCAATAAAAAAAAATCTTAAAAAAAAAAGAAAATCACTATCTTAATTCGTAACACAATGCCCACCTCCCCACTGGCTTGGTTCAAATCTTTCTTGTCATCTTGATTTTTAAAGTTGAATATTGTTTAGCTTGAGAGTGACTTGGAAGTTTTTCCTTTGTGTTTTATGAGTTTGTCAAATCTGGAGATTTCTGTATTCCAATAAGTTTAGAATTCCTCTGGTTGCCATTTCTCCCATTTTCTTCTTTCCTTACCTGTTTGGTGTTTTTCCCCTTTAATATTCCAATGTCTCACACTGGATCATTTTTAAAGAAGCTGCCCTTCAGCCTCCACTGTCACTTCCAATATCCAGGAGGATAACTATATGTTATTTTTTGGTTTCACATTCTTATTTAGCTTCTGTAGAATCATGAATTATAGGCTCAATGTCCTTTATTTATGGCAGGAATCCACTTATGAGTGAGTACATACCATATTCATCTTTTTGAGTCTGGGTTACCTCACTCAGGATAGTGTTTTCTATTTCCATCCATTTGCATGCAAAATTCAAGATGTCATTGTTTTTTTTTTACAGCTGAGTAGAACTCTAAAGTGTATATGCACCACACCTTCTTTATCCATTCTTCTATTGAGGGGCACCTAGGTTGTCTTCAAGTTCTGGTTATTACAAATAGTGCTGCTATGAATATAGTTGAACAAATGCTTCTGTAGAAGCCAAGGACAATTACGCTGGGTTTTGATTCTATTGCATGGATGGGCTTTGTGGGAGCCTAGTCTTTTTGGATGCTCACCTTCCTGGACCTGGGGGAAACAGGGAGGACCTTGGACTTCCTATAATGTAGGGAACCCTGACTGCTTCTTGGACTGGAGAGGGGAGGGAAAGGGGGAGTGGGGGAAGGGGAGGGAAGTGGGAGGAGGGAAGGAGGTGGAAATTTTTAATAAAAAATAAATAAATTAAAAAAAAAACAATAAAGAAGCTGCTGTACTATAATTCTTAGTCTGTGAGGTTCCACCCTTTCCCCCTCTTTCTTCTATTCTTTGGATTCAATATTTGAAACCATTGGATTTTTATTTAATTTTTTACTTATTTCCTCAGCTTCAGTCTGTTGATGAAGTCCATTAAAGACAGTCTTAATCTCCGCCAGTGTCATTTTTATTTATGTTATTTTAATTTGATATTTTTATAGCTTTCATTTATCTGTATAATCTTTCCAATTTTATACAAATTGCCTACATTTCCACTTTAAAATATTAATTGTAATTTTATTACATTTCTTCTCTGCTATTTCAAACTCCATGAATATTTGAATAAACTGCTTTTATTCTCAATATTGTGGCTCCTACCCTATATCTTCTTCAAGCACCTTATAATTTTGCTTGAAACCTGTATATATTTATTCTACTTTTAATTATATAAGTGCCTTTTAAATATACATTACTCTTCTCTTTACTAGGTTGAATCACTCTCTTCAACAGTTGATCTAAGTTAACATTTTCTCCTCACTATAATTTCCCGATGATCTGTAAGCTCTGAATTTCTAGAGTCAAGGGCTGAGTTGTTGGAAGGATATTGTCAAAGTGTCTGCTTTACACCTAGTTTTGACATTGTTTGAAAAACTCTCTTTATATCATTGAACTGATCCTACAATACCTGGCCTCATGTTCAATTTCACCTGGTGCTTGCTTTCTTGTTTAGGGGGGAATTATAAACTATAACAACTCTCTATTGTGTGTGTACAATGTACTGATCAGATTGCAGCTCACCAGGATACTTCTCAGTCTAGAATTTTTCCTCACGTTTTGGAAACCCATCAATGTTGCGTCGTTAGTTTAGAATCCAGTTGTTGTTAGCATGTGGACCTTTTTAAAACATTTAACCTATCTCAAAGTTCAGAGATGTTAATAATATATTTTGTAACATTTCCAAACTTACTCATAAAGGTACACATGCATTGCTCTCAGGCTTACATAATATTAGATTTGTAGGGATTAAACAAATTCATAGCCCCACTTATACATATAAAGACTATTCCCAATGACCTGGGTACTTTACATTATATATAGTGAGCCTCATTGCGTTGATTCTCTATAAACTTGTATCAACATATACTTTAAGATTTATTTCTAAAAGAAGAGTTGCTAGATTAAAAGTATCTTGTTAGGTTTGGGGACCCTTCTTAGTCATACATACACAGATACAGGTACACACATGACTTATTCATTTGTCTTTATGCATATGGATATTTTTTCCCACTTGTATGTATGTGTACCACATGCCTGTCATCTACTCAGAGAGTTCAGAAGAGGGAGTTGGATTCCCTAGAACTGAATTTATGGAAGTTTGTGAGTTAACATATAGCTACTTGGAATTGAACCTGGGTCCTCTGTAAGTGCATTTAACCACTTAGACACCTTTTTAGTCCTGTCTTTGATTACACTAGAATCTTGGCTATATGTAGCATTTCCTAAGAACAGAAATAGTTAGTGTTGATGGTTTAGTACAAGGGTCTTAGCCTTGATTCCTCCATGCATTTTATATCTGATTTTAGAAATGCTTATTGATTTACCTGACTGGTTCTTTGGTTCAATTTATACATAAATTGAAGATTCTAGGGGATATTAAATTTTATTCTGAGGACCGTAAATTAGGTCTGATATGTGGTGTTCTGAAATTCTTCTCCTGGTTCAAGTTAGAGCAGCTGTTCTTTCAACTTCTAGTGTATGTTCGCATGTACTGGACATAAAATGTCTTCCACATCTGAAGCTTAGTGGGTTATTATTATATTCGGTTTTTAATTGCATGACTTTGTAGTATTTGAATTCCAAGTATGTTCTTAGATTCACTTCCATAATACATCCAATATAGCAAATGTGCAGTTATTTGGGTCAAAGTCAAACAAAAGGAAGCCTGATGCTGTTTCCTTTAATCTCTCCTGATTTTACTTTTCTTCCAGTTAGCAACGATTCAGTTTAAATTACAGATATACTCTTAGAAAAATGGTAAAAATATTTGACGTTTTTAAAATAAAAATAAAAAATTATTCTGAATTTAAATAACCAAGGCCATTTCTTATATGTCATCTTTTATTTGGCCTCTGAGAGTGTGTCTTTTACCATTGTGCTGGGCATATTCTAAGAAGAGTTTCTATCTTTATCTCATCAATTTCCAAGCCCAACATTCTCTTTTATACTCAGTATTAAATGCTAGAGTCACATGTTTTTTGGTCTGAACACTACTTCCACCTTGAAAAGGTCTTTTACACTTTTGTGTGAAACTCTAATTAACTCAGGTACAAGAGCGAGACTCTTAGTTTAATCAGACTTGCTCAAAATAGCCACTGAGGCAAACTGACTCACTCTCCCATGTGTCTGATTATCTCTCTTGGAAATTTTGAAATTCACTCAATTTGCATCTGTGTTAAGAATTTCTGCACCTCTACAAGTTCTACTTTCCCCACTGCCAAACTGTAACGCTCCTCCTCCAGAAAGTGTTTTCCTGTTAGCTAGGGATCAGATGCTCTCTTCTTATCATTGCAGGCAAAGTACTTGTATTTTGTCTGTAGTGAGAAAACAATGAAACTTTATCAAAATAGTTTCAAGTAAGGCCCAGTTTATGACAATTTTTCCAGTACTAAGATGAAGTTGGGATATAATAACATTAAAAATAAATTCACTGGGAAATAAACATGACTCGCAGTTCAGACTATAAAGGCATTTGAATATAGGCACAGGGTACCCATCTTTTGCTTTGGAAAGACTTTACTATAAATTCTTTCTATCTTACTTGGAAATATCTGTTAAAGAAAAGAATGTATTTCAGACTGTGTTTTGCTATATTCCTACAGTGTGAGTTCCATTGCTATACAATCTGTTGCTACACTATGCCCCTCCTACTAGCAAGACCATACAGTCGCTTCTATGAGTAGATGTTGTGGTACACCTTTAAGGTTCCCCTTTAAGCCAATGCTCAGATTTCCCAAGTTTTTTGGTAAATGCCAAAGACTGATAGGTCTCAAATGAATCATTTCTGAGAATAACTCTTCACTGAGTCACTGTAATCAGAATCGTCTTCTCTTCTTTCATTTCTGTTTCTTGATAAAATGCTCCAACAAAAACGATGTTGAAGAGAAAGAAGTTTGTTGTAGCTTCTAATTCTAGTTTATGGTTTATCACAGCATGGAAGGTACAGTGTCAGGAGCCTGAAACAGCCAGCACTATTGTATCTATAGTCAAGGGCAAAGAATGACACTTGTTTAATACTTAGTTAGCTTCCTGTACTCTTACACAGTCCAGGATTCATAACCAGAGAATGGTGTTACCCACTTTCAGTCTGTGTTTTCCTACATAAATTACTATAGCTGTGATAATCTCCCAGAGACAGTAAACCTGGTCTAGACAACCCCTCATTGTGGCTCTCTTCCCAAGTGATTCTAAATTTGGGTACTTGAGACATAAGATACGGAGAAGTCAAGCTGGTACCAAGCTAGAAGTCTCATTCTTACTGGCTAACTTCCATAATGATGAAAGTTTTGATTCACACTCTTGGGGGAGAAAAATAATAACAGTCTTAACCAGCTGTGAACACTCTAAGCTAGAACAACGTCTGGCCTGCCAAAATATACCAACTGATGCTGCAGCGATAAAAATGTTATGAAAATCAGCTGCCACTTTTTAATTAGATTTAATACCCATTTAACAAGATGGATCTTGCTAGGTCAGTAATAGGCTGTAGGGGAGAACTTCATACTATTATTCTGTTAAGAGGACATATTATTAAACTGTACCTCCAAGTACTATCTTCATACTAATGGTGAGTGTGTCTCTCAAAGCCCTCACCAGAGATGCTGATTTCTTCATCAGATGGCTATTAATTCAGAGATCCATAATTATTCAACATACAGAGAATAAGAGGCTCAGGATTGCTCCCCTACATGGGACATCTATACCTATCTCCTTCTCCCAAGGCTCAGCAATCACCATGGAAGAAAGGACAGAGAGAGTGTAAAAGCCAACGGTCATAGATGATTGTAGTAACACAGTGTTTTCAGGGTAAGAAGTGACTGTTGCATACATGAACTCCTAGTGACTGTGACTGCAAGCACACAGCCTGTACAAGATCAAGCTAAGCAAAAAGCATGGATAGGAAAAGTATTGTGAAGCCCCACCCTTACCCAAGAAAATATTGGCAGTTGATGATTGCTGAGACTGGAAGAGACAGTTTTATTCGGGGATGTGACCCATGAGAGTTTAGTCAAGTTTTATTAGATGGCTTTATGCCCAAACATATATAATAGCCCTAAGTGAACATAGTGTTAATTTATTAGACTTTTTGTTGCTGTTTGTTTTGTTTTTGTTTTTTTAAGAGCATGTGAACTTGGGAGCAAAATGTGGTAGGGTGAGAGGGAAGGAATTGGAGTACAGGGAATGGTGGATGCAGAATAAATTTTGTAATTTTCTTTTAAAAACATTAACATTTAAAAATAAAAATAAATCTTTGAAAAAGTAAAAATAACCCCAGCTGTCACTCCTCCCATCTTTGGGGGGGAGTGCCAGCTGTGAACTATTGGAAGTGTAAATATCTGTGTCTCTGGTCTTCTGTGTGTTAGCCTGGTCCAGGTTCATTGTAGGACAATCTGAGAATGTGGTCATGACATCACTGCAGGCCAGCTTCTTCTGTTCATCTACCCACATAATTTCATCATGGACATTATTCTAGGGGAAACAATTCATATGTTTAACAATAGTCTTTATCCCTCTCTCACAGATTATGCTGTTTTACCCTGGATAACAGAGAAATATTGCTAATATTAAACAATTCCTACTATTTTAGATATTTTGCTAAGAACTTCTGATTTGTTCACTCATTTAAACTTCAAAAAAGTGTAAAGTAATGGTTGTGATGATGTACACATTTAATTCCAACATTCAGGAGGTGAGAGACAGGCTGATCTGTACAAACTAAAAGTCATTCTGGTCTGCATTAGCCAATTACAAGTCACCTACAGCTACATAGTGAGACTATATCTGGAATGAAACAAAAACAAAACAATAACAGCAATAAAAACTCACATAGGGTGAAAATTGCTGTTGTCAGATGTTTTCTTCTTCCAGCAGCTCCCAAAAACACACACGGAGGTTTAATAATTATAAATGCTCAGCCAGGAGCTCAGACTTATTACTATCTAGCTCTTACATTTTGAGTTAACTCATATTACTTACTTACGCTCTGCCATGTGGCAGTACATTTATTCATATGGCACGTTCATTTCCTGTTACCTCTGTAACTGGCTGGTGACTCTGGGCTCTGCCTTTTTTCCTCCCATAATTCTCAATTTGTTTCTCCCACCTAACTTTATCCTGTTCAGCTATTGGCCAGTCAGCTTCTTTATTAACCAATGAGAGTAATACATATTCAAAGTGTAGAGAAGGATTATTCCACACATGTTCCCCCTTTTGTCTAATTAAAAAGAAAAAAATTAAACTTAACATTGTAAAGCTATATAATAAGCACAATAACTATATACAAATATATGCATATAAAAATTACATTAACAATGTCCAGCCCATTTGCATCTGGCAAATTCAGAGAAAATACTCTATTACCTATCATATTTTGGTGAGTACAAAGTTTTGTATCTAAATCACTTTATATCCTAACTTGTAATACCAACCACAAATTATCTTTATGCCTCTCAGCTTTTAAGCTTTATATCTCTTTTGTGAATTTTTTTCTGAATTTGGTAACAATGAAAACTGTAACTATCTAGTCTTCAACTCCATCAGAGACATGAAAAGGATATAATATTACCTGAGTAAACAGGAAGTACAGAGCAAACAACTTTTCAAACAAAGAAATGACAGAAACAGCTGGTTGCCTGGACAGTAACCCAATGCTCCTTTGTAACATTGGGGCACCCATTTTTGGCCTACAGCCCTGGGATATCTGACATACTTTTCTGTGAAGCAGAATTTTTGAAGTACTGTTTCACAATGTCTTGGCAAAGTTTAGCAGTCACTTTCTTTTGTGTCTTGTTTGTCCAATTTTGACAGCATATTGTCAGCAGTTGAGGCAAGGACATTTCTTGCCAAGTAGCCTACTTTTGTCACAAAGAAAGTAGACTTCATGTGGAATTTCTTTTGATACCAATTATCTTCTCTGAAGTAGACAGGTGCTGCCAGGAGCAAATATGTCTCATTGTCATAAAATCCTTAAGTTATTAAAACATCATAAATGCCATATTTTGTAGATCTCTAAAGTGTTTGAAGAGCACTTGTCTATCTAAAATGTATCTCTGTTTGACCTTGAAAACACACTTAACATGACTACAAGTTTGATTGTAATAGGTGACTATTAACTTGCATTTCATTATTGTTCTAAATCATTTGTAATAATAAGTTTCAAGGACTGGAAATTTACATTATATTGTTAAATGAGCTGTATAGGTACAATATTTTGAACAAGAATAAAAATGTGTGTATTGTATGTTCTAAAAAGATAATCTTAAATTTGTATCAATATACAAAATTATCATAAACAATAGTAGAAACATATATACAATATAACAAAACCCCTCAAATTTGTATCAATATATAAAAACCCATACCATTATAAAATATTTAAAACTGGTAGTTGATTTTTTGGTTTAAAAGTAGATTTAATTATCTACCTTTTTTTCTCATCATTTCTATATTGCCCTTCTTTCCTTTTCAAAGCAAGATCCATGAATCAAATCCCCTTTGTTCAGTTTTTTTTAAATATTATCTATAACAACTCCTAACCAAGCCCCTAAACAGTGACATATATCTACAGCCCATTGAACAGCCAAAAACTACCCTTCCCACCTCTTGAGAATGTGGGTTTCATGTTTTTAAAATTTACTTCCTGTTGTCTGTGGGCAACAGCATCTTTAGAGGATCTCGAAAATAAAAATTTGGGATAATTTCCATGTCATGGTGAGGTACCTGTATCACTTGTTGTTCAGTCTCTGTGTAATGGGAAAATATTGGGTTTATCTCAAGTTCTGGCTAGAGTAGTCTATGAGACTTGACCATCTAAGCTAGCTACCTTGAAATTGTTTGAGCAGTTTGTATTCCAACGTGATCTTTGGGTGATGTTTGGCAGCTTATTGTCATTACCACAATCCAGGTGGAATCTTCATTGTGGGTCCCCATCCTCCTTTTGGATACTTAAAAGAAATGGTCATGATTCACTGCAGTAAAGTTAAACATTTTACATGTCATATGCAACAAATGTCAAAGAGGTTAAAGGACTACAATTATTTGATAGGTACATCCAGAGTATAAAAATTTAATTCCTAGTTACCTGATAGAGAGTCAAGATTAGAATCATGTACAAAAGCTAGATGAAGCCTTTTTCTAGAATTAGTTAGTACTTTATATGACTGTTAATATCAGGACAAAGGTTTAAAATTATATATATATATTTCATAAATTTTGAGGTATTTATACCTTAAGAAAAGTTTTAAAGCTCTGTGTTGGGCCATTGGGTGCCATTTGTAGGTAGAAGTTTTTTTCCTGCAAGCATCTCCCAAATAAACACACAGAGGCTTAATATTAATTATAAATTCTTGGGCAATAGTTCAGACTTATTACTAATTAGCTCTTACATTTTAAGTTAACCTATAATCCTTATTTACACTCTGCCATGTGGTGGTACCTTTATTAATGTGGCATGTTCATCTCCTGCTCCGTCTGTGTCTGGTTGGTGACTCTGCCTTTCTTCCTCCCATCATTCTCAGTTTGGTTCTCCCACCTAACTTTATCCTGTCCAGCTATTGGCCAGTCAGCTTCTTTATTAACCAATGAGAGTAGTACATATTCATAGTGTAGAGAAGGATTATTCTACAGCAAATTACTATTATTACTTTTTTTTTTCAAGTGAACGTTTTCCTCCTAAGAATTTTATAAGTTGCACAGGTATGTAGCAATGAGACAACAAAAATAGGTATAAAAATGTCTGCTACAGAGCAGGTATTACACCTTTGGTTACTCAGTAACTCTATCCCTCACTTCTCTAAAACATAGATTGAAGAAATGAAAAGGATCATTTGGAGAGACAGCAATTTAGGTTTTGTGGCTTTGCAGATCAAGTAATATTTAGAAAATCATATTTTGTTAGCATATTTACATTCTGGAGAGATTTCTTTTGTAAAACACATCTCTCATTTTAAACTTAAATACATTCAATGCCACAC
The DNA here is from genome assembly GCF_000317375.1 of Microtus ochrogaster. Lineage (NCBI taxonomy): Eukaryota > Metazoa > Chordata > Mammalia > Rodentia > Cricetidae > Microtus > Microtus ochrogaster. The sequence continues at coordinate 28,855,217 of NC_022016.1, forward strand.
TTAACATGTTAGATGTGAGTTAACCGTTAGCTTTGGAGAAAATGAAAGTTTTGGATAATTAATTATATGCAAAGGAATTTGTGTTTATTAATGAGGTGATTTTTCTTGGAATCAGCAATACTGCAGTGAAATTTTATGCCATTAATTAGTTAAATGTTTATATCTATTCCAAGTATTAACTGGAACTCTATCTTTTATGCTTAGAAAGGTGAAAAGCCCAATTCTTTTATAGTTTAAGAGTGTTTCAAACATAATTGGATAAGTTACAGACTGATCATATCTGCTGAGAAGAAATAAACTGTTAATTTTTTAAGTAGTTCAACTTAAAATATTTTCTTCATTTAGTACAAATAAACCTGGTTGTATCTTAGAAAGTTTTAAAGGTAGACAATCCATATTTTAATTTTCTTCTTCGATAGATGAAAAACAACTTTAATATCTATTTGTATATACATATAATGTAGCTAAGTTTTCATAATTCTTGTTTCCTTATTGTAATTGTAAGATAACTGATGTGAAGTCATTAACTTCATTTTTTTCAGTCAGATAAACTGGATATTGGACTAAAATGATCTACAAGTTTATCGGATCAAGCTTTTTTTCTCACTGGCATGAACATGTAATGATTCCCTTCTCTGAGTCAGTCCTGTCTTGTTGCCACATTTTTGAGATATAATACTTTTGTTTCCCTTTCATCAGCGTATTTCCTGAAAAGGAACCATGGTTGATGAATTTGTTTTGAAAGCAGGTAAGCACTACACCTGGATGGTTTGTAATCAGAATCTTTTTGCCCATGCAAGGTTGTCAGTGCAATTACAGGTCCCCACAAATCTCCCTCACTGGGATGTTGTACTGTCATCATCACAGACAGAGGTTTCAGGATCATTACCCAGTGTCCCTCCAATTCACAGTATGCGTTGTGATTCCATGATGCCAAAAGCTGCTCCTTTCTTTTTGTTAACCTTATTGCATTCTTTTTCAAATGCAATTGTTTATCAAAGACTCTCTCTTGCTCCTCACTGCGTCTTCCTCCCTATCATATCCTTTAGGAACATCAAAGTTTGAACACTGCCATGAGAGGCAACATAGCCTGGTAGTTAAAAGAGAGAACTGAATTTGAGTCCTACCTCCCAAGTTCATTGATTCTGTGACTTTGAGAAACTGTTCAGCTCATATGGGTCAGATGGGCTTTTCCTACCTATCTCAGAGGGTTACAAGGACTGAAGGAGACAAAGTACGCCTGTGCTTAACCATGGAGCTTCTAGTCTTTTATTTTAATGCAATTCAAACTCCTTATTAGGCAGCTACGAGAGTGGCCATTTGGCTGCCTCCTACCTCCAGGCTAGAGCTATTGATGGGGAAGATTATTTGGGAAGGAGCAGAGCAGATGGAAAACAGCAGATGTATCAAAGACGAGGTTTAAATAGGGATTTGCCAGAGAGAGCATTAGTTTGGAGATTAGGGCAGGATGAGGAAGGAAGGTTGAATGAACGTAACTGAAGTCTGAACCCCATGAAACATGGTAGAGGCTACTGTTTGCTGAGATGGAGAACACTGTAAGATGATAGTGGAGATTATAAATTACACTTGGGGCATGTGGAATACTACATTTTCCTCACATATTTATCTAGATCAGCACTTTTCAACCTGTGAGTCTTGAACCCTTTTTGAGGGTCAGATAAGAGATATCCTGCATATCAGATGTTTATTTACATTATGATTAATAACAGTATCAAAATTACCATTATGAAGTAGCCACAAAATAATTTTACGGTCGGGAGTCACTATAATGTGACAAACTGTATTAAAGGGTCACAGCATTAGGAAGGTTGAGAACCACTGCTCTAAATGAATTAACTAGGCAGGTAAATCAGTAGTTTGTAGCATCAAGTAAAGAAGTATTTTTTAAAAAAGTAGAAGAATCCTGAGAAATATTTTGAGAAATATACACACACACTCACAAATCCTAAAATTCATGTTGAAGCAAAAGCAATCCTAAATTGTTAAAGCAATCTAGAGCAAAATAAGTCAACATTCCATTTTTCACAAGACCTAACTTCAACACATAATACAGAGCCATGGTAACAAAGCGAGCAAGGGACCAGAATAAAACCAGACAAACAGACCAGGGTAACAGAATTATCAGTTCATCATTAAACCACACACATTTAAAGCCATCTTATTATTGACAAAAAAATACCCAAACACAGACAAAGGTAGCAAAAACAGACGCTGCATCCTTAGCAAGTGATGCCCGGGAAACCGGATACCCATGTTCAGACTCAAAACGTGGTGCCCCCTCTGTGCAAAAAGTGCTTCAAAATGAATCAAACATCTTTGTGTAAGATCCAAAATTCTGAATTTAGCAGGAACACTTCAGAATATTGGCATTAGCAATGATATTTTTGAACCAGACGTAAGCGCTGGGAACAAAAGTAAAGACTAACAAGTGAGATTCCACGGTACTAAAACATTTTTACACACCAAAGGAACAACAGAAGTAAGGGACAGCCTGTAGAACAGCAAACATGATTTTCAGCTACTTGAAAGGTTATTATTATATAAAAAGTGACATAGACCTGGGACCGTGATGTGGCTCACAGGTAAAGCTGCCAGAGTTAAATCCCCGGGACAGATATGATGGAAGGAGAGAACTGACTTCCGCAAATTGCTCTTTGACTGACACATACCTGCACCACTACATGTTTATGAACACAAAGCACACACTCATATGCATGTATACACACACACTAAATAGTTTTAAAAGAAAAAGCAAGTTGCAAAAAGTAGTAAATAATAATAAATATAAAAATGAAAACTGAAATAATCACAATAAAACAATCCTCATAAGAAATAAGCAAATAATTGGAATAGATGCTTCCTAAAAGAAGCATAAATGCTACATAAATAGATGAAAAACATTTAGTATCATTAATTATTGTTGAAATGCAAATCAAACTTCAGTGAGACGTCATTTTACACAAGTCAACAAGGCAGAATGCCTGTTTTCGAAAAGCAAACTAAACCAAAAACAATGGCAAAAATGTGTTGAAAATCAACACTGATATATTAGTGATGATAATTTAGAATTATCGTAGCTGTTATGAAAAACGTGTTGAGATTCCTCAAAAATCTAAAAAAATAAACCTATCCATAAATACATACACATACATATATGTATCTACATATATATCACTTCTTAGTATAAATCCAAATGAAAAAAGTTAGTGTATAAAAATACACTTGTGTACACATGTTTATTTTGGCATTATTTACATAGTTAAGCTATGGAACCATCATAGGGATCCATCAAGGAACAAATGAACAAAGCAAGTACAGATATCTAAATTACGATTTTTTTTTATTTTTATTGATTGTGATATGCTGAAATACAAAGAGAGCAAAGTGATGTGAAGCTTATGCTTTATTGTGCTTGCATTTAGCCTGGCCCTCTTTGTCCGCGTCTGTCTGTCTGTCTGTCTGTCTGTCTGTCTGTCTGTCTGTCTGTCTGTCACATAGCATAGGTCCTGGTGGGAAGCTTTAGATATGGAGGTCAGAGGGTGCTTTCTGTAAAATTTATTCAAATTGAAAAGTTTGTCAGATATTTTATAAACAGTTTAGCTGTCTTCGGAATAATGGCATGACCTTTTGGAGGGAATTGTATAAGCTAAGATATCTTATGATTCAATTAGGCGGTTAGTATTGTTTTTATCTACTTTATCTCCTGGTCATTTCATATACATATATGTGTACTTGTATATTATATTTATATAATACATGACCTACATGACAGAAACACAAGTAAGGAATCAGAAGCAATGAGATAGTGCCCATGTGACTACTTTCTTGTTTGTCCAGATAAATTATGGAATTTTGAGGAAGGCAGGACAAAGAAAGAAAAAAAAAACAGTAGGAGATCACCTCTGGACGCGCAGTCAGAGGCTAGTAGGCGGGGCGTAGCATCAGCCTTGGGGAAAGCTTTTATCTTCTCCCTCCCTTTACAGATCAAAGTCTACACGCTATAGATTATAGACAGCACCTTATTTACATGCAAGTGTTTTAGAGGAACTTTCTGATTCTAATGCATTGACTTGCAATTATTTCTATTTCAAGCCCCTAAATAATTTGTAAGATATTTCATAAATAGTTTAGCTATTTTTGAAGTATTGGCATGTCCTTTTGGAGGGGATTATATAATTAAAGTGCTATGTAAATTAGCAAGACAGTTAACATTATTGTATCTATTTTAGTTCCTGATCACATCATATATATACATGTACATTTTTTAAACAATCCATGATGAAAGCACAAATAAACAGAGAATGGAAAGAATAGCAGTCTAAATGAGATTATATTTATTTCAATTTTCTAAATGTATTGTATGTATAATGCACACATATGTGTTTACAAGTATGTGAATATGTAAACATTTTTTCACCTGAAAAGAAGACCAATCTTTTAAAATGTGATCATTCTTCTGGTCTGATTACCCCTATCATGACTTGATGCATTAGAAGCATAAAAATCCCTTTTAGATTCTCACACACTCTCGATAATACTACATTTAGTTTTCCAGATCTCCCTTCAAGTAAATTCTATGGTTTACACTGCTGTTACAAGGATCATATTGTATGTCACCCCGGTGTTGGTGGGTTATTTGTAATAAAGACTGAGCCACAATCTAGGCTTAGAAAATGAACTAACAGCAGATGAGTGGGGCTTTTGGCATTTTAATTCCTCTCTCTCTCGTGTGTGTGTGTGTGTGTGTGTGTGTGTGTGTGTGTGTGTGTGTCAGAGCACAAGATCTGGTGATGTTCTTCTCCATGTTATTTAACTTGAGTTTTGAGCTAGGGTTGCTCAGTGACCTGAAAGTCACCATGTCAGCTAGACTATGTAGCCAGTGAGTCCAATGGGCTTGCCTGCCTTGCTTCCTCCGCCATGGGATTACAAGTGTACTCCACCAGGCTTGGCTTTCTTGGGTTTGCTGGTTCAGACTCTGCAGGCTCTGATACTTATGCTTCCTGGCAGGTGATCTGTCTGTCTGTCTGTCTGTCTCCTGAGCCATGAACATATATTTCCCTCTCCATCTTTCTTGAATTTCCTTATCAGCACTGTACTTGTCTCACAAAAGCTAAGGGAAACCCTGATAGGTAAGAATCCTATCACTGGCCTGGTTTTGGGTTTAAAGCAACATGTTTTATGTGATTTGACTGTTTTCTAAGTCTCTTGATACCTTTTCAGTCTCCAGTAGTCTATAATGAGTTATTTAACATTTTTTAAACGTTATTTTTTTTTTTTTGCATTTTTATGGCAAGTGTGTGTGTATCTGTGACCAAATGCTATCTGTGCAGGTCGACATCTTTGAGACAGGGTCTCTCTCTGTTTATTCCTGCATGCACCGGGCTAGCTGGCCCACAGAGATTTTCTTGCTGTGTAACATCTTCCTGTAGAAGAGCAGGGATTATAGACATGTATGTTACTGTGTTTAAATTTCTATGTGAGTTCTGGGGATCTGAACTCTGTTCCTTAGGCTTCCACACCAACCACTTTACCCACCAAGTCATCTCTCCAGCCTCATTTAACTATTTAAAAATCAAATTTAAAAGAACCATTAATAATGGAAAAATACATTCTCTTTTACTTCGAAGTATT
>NC_022016.1:28861698-28864269 GCF_000317375.1 Microtus ochrogaster
CCCCCCATCATCCCCTTCTCCCTTCAAAAAAGAAATTTAAATGTGGCTTTCATGTTGGAGATGGTTTGACATCAAAACCATTTGTGACTGCTTAGAAGTGTCTGGTCATTTTTGAAAGTCAGGTATGCGTGTTTGGGTGGAACATCTACTCCACTACTGAATCTTCCTCTATTTACAGTTTCTATGGGAAAGAGAATTAGAAGGAGCCTGGTTGACTAGTGGTCCAGGGTCCCAGGATGCTCTGAACCAGCATTAAGGATTCCTTCAAGAGACAGATCTACCTAGTGGGGCAGTACCACAGTGATCTTAGCAAAAAACAACCCTGTATCTAAGACATCCTGTTCTTTTTCAGACTCTGTACTAAAATTTCCTCTTCATAACAATTTCAAGGACTTCTTCTCCAGTGCTTGGGCTCAGGGACTAGACTCAAATACCTGGAAGTAGATTCTCTGTGATAGTTAATTCTCATTGTCAGTTTGCATGGATTGAGAGATGCTCAGGGGCTTAGTAAAGTCCTTCTCTGGTGTGTCTTTGATGGTGTTTCTAGATGATCAGATCCCGAGGGCTCGAAACTGGTGAATGAATTTAGACCTTATGAATTCATAATATGGTGGTATTATTTACAGATGGCAAAGTTCAAATGTGGCAAACATACTCTCTCAAGAAGGTTTAGTGCCTGAGTCAGTAGATGCCAGGAAACAGGTAGGAGATCTGTGGGGAGTTTGGGACAAAGCTTCATGAATAGTGGTAGGGAAGGTAATGAACCCAAGTGATTTGAAGTTGAGTGGAGGGATGGCAGATTGGGAAGGGGAGATGAGAAAGAAGAAGAACTGGAGTGGGGGTAGAGTTAACCAAAAAGCCTAGCAGGTCTAAAAAAATGCCATTGAGAAGTCTATTTCTTAAGAAATAAAATTAAAATAAAGAAAAACTATCTCACGAAGAGCACCAAATAAGCAGAGGATGAATACTGTTCTGTATTTCCCAGTTGACTGCTGGGAGCCTGCAGATTCAGCTCATTTAACGTTTTGGGAACTTAGTCCTTGCAGAATGTCTCCTAGAATTTTCAACTTTGAGAAAATAAACTACCTATTTTGATGAACTTTTAATTGCAAAGATATTTATTTTCCTTGTTGTTTCCATGCTAATTATATAGAATAAAGGAAAACACTGTTTAAAAAAAAGATATGAAGAAGAGGCCACACTGTAATGGGAAAATTGAGACAGCATCCTCCAAATGCTGATAAATACTATGCTGCAGATACTGAACTACACAAACAAACCAGAACCTAAAGTGCTTGTTTGAACAAAATAGGATCTTGAGGAATTAGTCAACAATAGTGATAGCCACTTATATTTTGTCTTTTGAAACTGTGATTCCTAATATTTAATATAATGCCTGGTATACAGGAAGAACCCAATATTTAACAAATGGTGAAAGATAATTAACTAAATATATGACAAAAATGAAAGAAGCAGAAACGACTGGGTATTCTTGGTAATTAGATACACATTTGGTCTTGAAAAATGAAGCAGTCACTTGACCGTGACAACCTGGTGTTATAAAGAAGTTTTGGAGGTATGAAACAGGGGATCCCCCAGTATCTTCCTGCCAACTTGTTTTAAGGTCTTCGGATTTCTTTAGAGATTTATTTATCAGGGTATTGTAGTTTACCAGAACTGAAAGATTATTCTGATGCTTCTCTGTAAAAACACCATATAAGAGAACACACACAAAATCTCCCTAAACAATAAAACAGCAAGGCCAGGACATTCAACAGAGATGTCCTGCTCCTGATGCAATACTGTCCCATAACTAAACCACATCATTAAATATTGATTTTCTGTGTTTGACATAAAGATCTCTATCAATGCACTTGGGTCTTTGGAGATTATATAAGAATCTTCTACCTTGGAGATTAAAACAAAGACCTTCCAAGTCAGTGAACAAGAACAACTTCTTGCCACCTACAGAAAATCTTGCTGCCAAGGAAAGAAATGACAGACCTATAATATTTATGCCAAAGATAGCATTTCTTGGGTCCTAAATGATACATCTGGAGGCCCTGCATTTCATGACTTCATTTTTATTGCTAAACTGTTTTTTTTTTAACAGCAAATAAGAATTTGCTTTAGTTCGCCTTAGGAAAAACGAAAAAAAAAATTTGCAAAAGTTCTGAGTTTCCTTACCCAGAAGTCATTGAAGTAGGAAAGATGCGATACTTCTTCTAAGTTCTAGGAGAGTCTGTCAAGAGTGTGTAGGTGGTGTTCTAGCCACCATATAAAATATCAGAGAAAGATGATTGTTTTTGATGTCATTTCGTTGCTTGGCAAGCCACATGGCATTTGATGGATAAGGGAGGTCCTTTATCTTAGTCCATGAAGCCTCACCACTTATGTACTAGGAAGGGAACTGTGGGTCCAGAATTTTCTTTTACTAGCTAACCATTATCTGCTCTCAGTGGGATATGTTTTCTTGCCTATTGAGATGTTTGCCATTACCTATTTTTCATTGTGATACAGCCTGAGATGAAATCTTTTTTACATTACTTCTATAACTTATTTTTATTTTTT
>NC_022016.1:28865364-28875829 GCF_000317375.1 Microtus ochrogaster
CCTGCGTCTGCCCCCAAGTGCTGGGATTAAAGGCGTGCGCCACCACCGCCGGCTCCATTCTTCTGATTCTTATTGTCTCCTCCCCACTTCCTCTGGTTCCTTTTTCAAGCATGAAGCCAACATGGTTGTAGAGGAGGGCAGAGGCCTGGAACATTTTTTTTTTTTGCAAAGAGATACATTGTTTTTTAAAAAGTGACTTCATCAGGTCTCTGATCTTTACTATTTTTTCACCATTGACTAAATTCATACAATGCAGTCCATGTCCTAGTAAATTTACTTTGTTGACTGAGATACATACCTGGAATTCAAAATAATCTTGGATTAAAAAGGATTCTCTGAATATTATGGCACAAAGCAGGACTGATCATAAATGTTTATTGAATTTCACCCTTAAAAATCCTTGAAATTTATATATTTATTTGGGCTTTATTTTGCAAATAAATAAATACAATGATGTGTAGGAGCATTTTCTTGTCAGGACCACCAGGCTACAAATAATGACACAGAGATATTATTAATTTTGAAAGCTTGGCTGTTAATTGGCCTGTCCCTCTAGCTCTCATAACTTAAATTTACCTGTGTTCTTCCTCATGACTTAGTTACCTCTATTCTGCATCACATGTTCAACCTCTTCAGTGTTGGAGAATAATCTTTTTGTGCACTGTAAAGGCATGTCACTCATGAATTCAATAAGAAGCTGAGTGGACAACAGCTAGGCAGGATTTCCAGGCACAGAGGATACTGGGAAGAAGAAGGGTGGAGATGCCAGAATTCATCAGTCTGATGTCCAATCAGCATGGGCATTCCCAAGTAAAGGCAACCAAGCCATATAAAAGAATGTAAATTGAATGGTATGGGTGAAGTTATAAGAGCTAGTTATAAGCAAGTCTAAGCTACTGGCCATATTTAAAATATGAAAGCTTGGCTGGTAGCTTATTTAAGGGATACTGGTGGGACAGAAAAAGACTTGCTATACTTCAGTGTCTCCCTTGCATCTTGCTGGCCTAATCTATATGCCTAGATTCCTCCTCCTCTTCCTCCCTCTCCCTAGAAATCTCACCTCTCCTCTCTTGCCTAGCTTTTGGTCATTCAGCTCTTTATTATACCAATCACAACAATACATCTCTATACAATGTATCAATATTCCACATTTCCCCCTTTTTATCTAAATAAAAAGGAAAGAGTTTAATTCTAACATAATAAAACTGTATACAATAAGAACAATTATTAGTTAAGAATTACATTGACAATGTTTAGTCCATTTGTATTTGGCAAATTTAGAGAAAGTACTGTATTATCTATCTCCTGTATCTATTATCTTTATCCTATATTAGTGAGTCCAAAGTTTTGTACTTGAACCTTGTTTTGTCATAACTTGTCTAGACCTTAAAGCATATTTTTAGATGAACAACTTAAGCTTTTATGTCTTTCAAAGTTTATAAATGTTACATCTCTTTTGTAAGTTTCTTTTTTGAATCTGGTAACAAAGAAAATGCTATAACTATCTAGTCTTCAACACCGTCAAGGACCAGAGAAAAATAAAATGTACCCTCAAGGACCCGAGAAGAATACAATATTACCTCATAAACAGAAAGTGCAGAGCAAACAACTTCCAAAACTATAGAAATGATAAAGAAATCTGGCTGCCTAGACAATCACCCAAATTTCCTCTGCAATGTTATAACATCTGTCTTTGTCCTTTAGGCCCAGAATATGACAGACATTACTATGAAACATAAATTTTGAATGATGTTCCTACCTTGCCTTGGCAAAATTCAGCAGTTTCCTTCATTTGTGTCTTCCTTGCCTAATTTGGACAGCATACTGTTAGCAGTCAAGAGAAGTGAAGTTTCTTGCTAAAATTATTAGTTTTGTCACATTAAAAGCAAATTCAATATGAAAGTTTTTGGTGCTTTTTTTTAGAAAGTAAATTGGTACTGCCAAGAGCAGACGTGTCTCACTGTCATAAACATAAACATAAATTTATGTTATGAAAATATATTAAATGCCATATTCTGTATGTCTCTGAAGTATTTGAAGATAATCCATCTAAAATATATCTGTTTAACCTTGGAAACATACCTACTAGGAATATAAGTTTGATTGTTATAGATGGCTAACTACTAGCCTATATTTCTTGATTATCCTAAATAGTTTGTAATAATCCCCTTAAATGACAAACTAGAACTTTACATTATTACATCTTAAAATGAGCTGCATAGGTATAATACCTTAACAAGAATATATATATATATATACACACACACACGCAAATAATCTTAAATTTGTATTAAAATATCTTAAACAAATGTAGAAACATAATAGAGTATGTTCTAACAAAAATATCCCTTAATTTGTATCAATATACAAAAATACATACTATTGTAAAATATTTGAGATTAATAGTTGATTTTTAGTTTAAAGTAGATTCCATAATCTGACCCTTGCTCTTATCCTTTCCATATTCCCCTTTTCTTTCAGAAAGAGATTCCTGAATCCAACCTCTCTTGCTTAGTTTTTTCTCTTACCATGACCAATAACAATTTGCAGCCCACCTCCCTAAATGATGATAAACATCCATAATTTACTGAATGACAAAAAACCCAACCATTCTACTTCTTGAGAATGTGAGCATCATGTTCATAAAATTGCCTTGTACTGTCTGGGGATGATGTCATATTTGGAGCCCTTGAGAAAATTGAGATAATGGTCGAGTTCTGGGAGAGCTAGCTGTTCTTCAGTCCAGTGTGATGTGAGAGTGCAGGGCTTATCTGAAGTCCCTACTGGAGAAGTCTACAAGGCTGGATCATCTTAGGTAACTGTTTTGGAGTTGTCCTTAGAAGTATGTAGTCCAAAGCTCATCATTGTTGTAGGGCCCCATCATCCTTTTGGAGATTTCAAAGGTCACAATTAGGAATAATCACAGTTCACTGCAGAACACACAAACATTTTAAATGTCATATGCAGCAGATAGAGGTTATAGGACCACAATCTAGTAAATGCATCTGGAGTATATAAGCTTAATTTCTAGTTACTTGCTTCAGAGTCAGGCCTGAAATCATGAACAGAAAGAGAGATGAAGCCTATTTATAAGGTTAATTAGTACTCTATATGACCATTAAAACCACAATAGAAAGTTTATATATATATATATATATATATACATATATATAATAATCTTATAAATTTAGAGATAATATTTATACCTTAAGAAAAGTTTTAAAGAGTTAAAATAAAACCAAAGGATTATGAGATATAGTTTTATTGTATTAGAGTTATAGTCCTCCCTTTGTATTTATACAAAAAGGGGAAATGTTGTGGGGTATTTGTACACTGTGTAAAGATGTATTGCTGTGACTGGTGTAATAAAAAGCTGAAAGTCCAATAGCTAGCCATGAGGTTTAGGTGGGACTTCAGGAAGAGAGAAACTGGAAAGAAGAAAGGATGAATTTGACAGTGGGACACGGAGAGGAAACAGGAAGTTCAGGGTAGAAGAAAGTTAATGTAATGTGGGCAGAATATGTATTAATATAAAGGAGTTAATTTAAGTTATAAGAGTTAGTGAGACAAGCCTAACCTAAGACCAAATTTTCTAATTAATAATAAGTCTCTGTGCTGTGATTTGTAATCTGGTGGCCCAAAGAAAAATCTGACTACAAATATGGTCTATGATCTTCAATTTGTGATAGAAATATTTTACTAAAAAAGTAAAGATTCCATTAACACAGAAATTTTCTTGTTAATTTATGGCAACTCATGACTCTTAAAAATAGAGGGAGTCAAAAGAGATAAATTTGACATTTTAGGATAGAAAGATCTGGATTTAAGTGTAGATGATGGCTTTGGTAACTGAGGGATATAGGTTTCTCTTTAATTAATTCCCTTTCCTGTCATTTCTCCCATCATGAGGCAAATTTGTAATGTTTAGCCTCTAAGATCTATTAGTGTCCACTGGAGTCATGCAAAATTGAGAGTAAGTGCAAGAAAAAAGTTCTTTATGAAATGAAAGAAAAGAAAAGACAGCAAAGAAAGAGACCTTCTAGAACTAAGTTTACTCTCAAGAATTGTCTTCTGTAGTTACACTTTGAACTTCTAATGAGTTTCCTTTATCGTTGCCCTCTTGGTCGCTCTTAGAATCCTGGAGAGTTCAAATATTTCAAGTTCTGAAATTACATATATACAAGCCCTGTTTCCTTCTCATTCAATGAATCCCATGAGTATGTATAATTTTATGACACAATATGTATGCGTGTGTACCTATTTATCATCTGCCTATCTTTCTATTTATTTACACACAAATTGTGTGTGTGTGTGTGTGTGTGTATGTGTATGTGAGGGATGCATGGCGCCCTCTCTGTAATTCTCTTCTTTGCTCCTACTTTCAAATTTTAACTTTGACTTCCCTAATTCCTCCTTTATTGTTATCTCTCCCTTCTCAAGCTAGATTTATCGATCCCTTCTCTGTTTCTGTGTGTCTAGTACACGTCTGTGTTATGACATTCACTCCACATCACTGTCATGTGTAATGTGTCTCTTTATGTTCATTTCTTCCTTGAGGCCACATCTGATTGACATTTCGGCAGTGGGAGGGGCGGTAGCATCTGGCATAAGATCCATTTGCTTCCTTTACCGGGATAAGAGATGCTCCCAAGGGAAAGAAGGGGGATGATTTAGTCTAATCTTCAGCATGACATTTGCTAGGAGGAAAATTGTGATCTGTACTTAGCCCTAAGTAGTATGTCCTTAGCCAAGGATTATCTATAGTAAACAGAACCTAGAAAATGAGACTTGACTCCCTGGAGAATGTCACCAGGGATACGTAATATTGTCAGAAAGGAGTTGACCATTTATTTACTCAGAGTATGGTATAGATTTAAAGTGGTATTTGTTGTAGTCTCCAACTCTGCTTTGTAAGGAGAAAAGGATCAAAGACACCAATGTGGCATAAGGCTTGATTGGCAGTGCCCTACTGAAACTTTATTCATGGAAATATGTGATTGGCTCAGTGGTTGTCTTTTGTTCTGTAGCCTAGGGTATAAAATACAGGTGTGTCAGAACTCACATCTTTCCTGAGCAGTTGGGTGTCTGTCAGGAGCTGTGCAGCCTAGTCTTGGATCAGCATATGACCATCTTTCCAATGGTTTCTGCAGGGCAAGGCACCTGTGGAAATAGACTCTCACTTGGCAAGGACCAGTAGTCCAGAGTACAGCATAGAAATCTGCAAAGTTCTTGCATCTTAAAGGCTTTTCTCTCTCTCATTATATTGCTGATTCTTTGGGTGGTTTTTACTTTTATTTTGTCAGTCACACATTCAATAGCTGTAATTATCCCTGGAAATTCTATTCTTTTTAAATATTTCCCCTGAAGATTCAATAGGGAGGCTAATGCTTCTCAAATCTCTTACCTAGAATTACGAACTAAAACTCCTAATCCTGGTAGTTTATCTTACTCAATAGAGGTATTTAGGGACATATGAGAAAGCAACACTTGGAACATTAACCATTTCTCACAGTTCTGGAAAGGAGAATAGGGCATGCAGACAGAGAATAGGGAAAAAGGACTCAGGAATACACATAGTGCCAACTGTTGAGAGTAAGTTCCCTGGGCACCAATCATACAATATCAATGAAAAGAGCTGGTATATTCTGATGGGAATATGGAATGGAAACTATGGGATAGAGAGATCCATCTACCCCACACAGGAGCTTATATTGGAGGGAGAAGCATGGTATAGTGGGATGGGAAAGAGTGTCTTACCAGAGTCTGCCTTTTACAGAGAGATTGAGGCATGGGACCCTCTTGTAGAAAAGGGAACTGTATAAAAACATCTTGCAGACCCGAAAGAATGTCTGGGTTTGAATATTGTTGTTCTTAAAGCGTTGTGACCATGTCCATTACTTTTTAACTTTGTAACCACAAGCAGCCACCAGCTGACATGAGTTCTGCAAGAGCAGGGTGTGTCTGGCTCAATACTTAGTTAGCCTCCAAAATACTGAACTCTTTGTCTAAAAGAAGGTTATACAGGGGGTGGGAAGATGAAGTTGGGTAAGTATAAAGGGAACAATGGGGCTTTCATAATTATCATGATGTTTTCTTTAAATTGTGATAGATCTCTCAACGTCAAATATAGAAGCTGATAACAAAGCTGTTCATGTACTCCTGGTAAGGAAAACCCTTTAAGCATAAATAAAGACTCCCTGAGCTATTTGGAGTCACTTGAGTGCAATCCACCTGGTGGTCAGAAGTTTTACTTACCCCGATGCCCCTTCCCCACTTCAGGACTTGAAGCCAAGCTGAGGCTGGACCCTAGAAGGTATCTGTGAAGCAGTACTTCTAAGTCTCATCTGTTGCTCCAATTAGAGGCCATGCACAATGAGGGAGGAGTGGCCTGAAGGGCCTATCCTTTGTCTGCTGTCCTTTCCCCACTACCTGGATCTTTAAAATTCCTAGTAAAGGTTAGTTTCTGGGGAGATCTGACTTGTGATAGTCTGGTTTGATATCCTAATCTTGAGGTCACTCAGATACCATGGTGCCTAATAGAATAAGGTAGAACAAATACAAAATGATGGCGTCTTTGGTACCTAGAATGGTCTGGTCTCTCATCCAAGTCTGTGAGTCAATGCTGTTATAATGTTGATGTGCTGTAGGTGGACACACATGCTTTACTGGTCTAGGTTTGGAACTGGAGAGTCGGACCCCACATTTCTCATATGTTTCTCAATCTGTAAGATCCCTGGTCACACGTACCTTTTCTAATAACCTTCAGATTTCTGCAGCTCTTTGGAGGCTCGTGGTAAACTCGAAACTCCTTCTAAATTAGCCCAAGCTGTGTTGCTATCTGTATTTTGCTCTTTGTAAAGCTTACCTAGTTAAAAATTCTTTGCCTATAACATAATGGGGATTAGGTTGCTTGTTTTGGTTGGTGTTTGGTTAGGTTTGGCTTTTGACATGACAGTTTAGTTGGTCATATTGACAGCCTCTCCTCCTTTTCTCTATTTCTTAATTCTCAAATGAAACCGAAGTTTCGTAGCCATAGCTCAGCCATCTGAATCATCTCTTTTTCACGCTGGCTCCCAGGCAGAGGATTTGGCATTTAGTGTTGTGTCCCTAACTGGCTGCGTTCCTCCTTGAGCCTTTTCTTCTGGAAAAGTGAGAAGGCTGCTTTTAATATGCTGATTTAAGAAGCAGGTTCATTGGCAGGGTGGCTGATTATTGTAACTCATTGTTGGCCTTTAGCTGGGAGTTAGATGCACATGCACATATGCCACACCAAATTACAATCAAACTTGGAGAAACCTCCCCTACAGATGTTCCTGAGAGAAAAGGGCAGATTGTCTCTTTCTTGTATAGTTAGGAAAATTCTACTTGAAGGCACAAGGCTGAACTGGAACAGGCTCTCATCGGCCTTCACAGTCCTATTAACCTGTCTATTTTATATGCTTCCCTTTGGTACAAGTAACATTCTCCCTCAGCATTGGTTCTAGAAGAAAAGCCCACAACACTAGTGCTGAATACAAGGTGAATGCTGATAAAGTAAGTTCTGCGGGCATATATGGCTTGCCTAAAATTATTTATTCAGTCAGGGAAGAAGCTAATTCACACAGCAGAGCCCTAATTGGCATCAGAGAGGCATTTCCGTGAAGCCCTTAGGAAAAGCAGGAAGTTGATTAAGTAGAAGAAATGCATATGTAGAGATGGGAATACAAAGGATGGGTGGAAGGGTACAAGGCAGTGGTTGAATAATGGCGCTCATGATCTCCCCACCCCCTGAGACGTTACCTTTGATTTAAGGCAGGAGGGAGACCTGGAAAATTTTCAAATTTGGATCCCTCCCACTCCTCCCTGCCCATATGAAGAAACCATGGCCCGGAATTCAAATACTAAGTCTGGGAAAGGCAGGTAAAAAGAACAGTGGAAAACAGATGGCAGCAGTTACAACTAGCAAATTCCCAGTTGGTGGCTCTCACATTTAGAAGCGGGCATCTGTTCTTCTTCCCCGCTGCAAAGTGGTTTTAACTCCGAGGTGTTAAAAATATCTAAGTTGCTGTTTTATTCATTTCTGCTATTTACTGACTTTAATGACTTACAGTATATCCAATGAGAAGTACAATGTTTACCCAAGCGGCAAGAGACTCAAAACAGAAATATGGGATGCTGTTAAAAAACCTTGTGGTCCACCAAACAGCCTGTGCGGTTTTATAGGTGTACCCTGCTTAGGGAAACAGATACATGCTTGATCGTTTGTTGAAATGGAAATACATGTTGACAGACACCTGGGGACAGGGGAACCTGGATGCTAAAAGTTCCAGACTCTCTGGGTCTCAACATTTTCCTCTACAAAGTGGGACATTGTTTTTTTACGGTTAGGTCTCTTGTATGAATTAGTATCATCTACAAGGGTCATAAGCACCTCAGTTACTGTACATACTTAATCTCTGTGAATGCACATACATAAATCCTTATTTGAAATAAATATCCATTCATAAAAAAGTGGGAGATGCTTATACTTATAACAACACTTCAGAAATGAGAGAAACTAGGAAACCTATATAAATATGAAGAAATGACAATAGCTGCTCTTTTTGTTATTGCTAGATGCCTTTCCCATAAGCACTATGACGGGTTCCAGGAAGAAAGTCCTATTGAGCTGAATGTAACTTATCCCACCTAGGACCTGCTAGACAGGAAATGATCAATACATATTTATTGATCCCAGGCTATCTCACATCTATTTCCTTTAATAATAGTATTTATGCATTGTGGGAAATTGAGAAATGTATAAAATCATGAATTAATGTAAAAACAATATAAGTTGCCACCTTGAAAATGAACAATATCACTTTTAAGATTAGCATGCATGTATCTTACACCACTTCATTGAGAAATCACTGGTTTTTAGTTTGAATGGGAAATGTCCTATATTTCATCTTGCTATTCAGAATTACTGGTGGCCCAACTGGCGATACTGTTTTGGGAAGTTTTGGAACCCTCAGAAAGTGGGGCCTTATCTGGAGGAGGTAGGTTGTAGGCACTTGGGTCTAAGTGGGTTAGCCTAGCCGTGTTTCTGACTCCTGTTCTCTCGGCATCCTGCTGCTAAGAGTAAGCTCCTTCATGCTCCCACTGCCATCCACAGGAGGGGCTCTCACAGTTGTGTGCTCAAGGAAATCCTTCCTCCCTCTAGCTGATTTTGTCAGATAGTCTGTCGTCATACCAGAGATCGCAGCTAACACAACTGGTAATAACATTAAATATTGTTTTTCTCTTCTCATGAAGTTTAAAATGAACGATAGCACTGTTCAAACTGTGGGTCCATGGGTTTATCCAACCTCATGGACACTTCGGACATCTTTCTTTAGAGAGGAAATTCTGAACCAGTTTTTACTGAATGAAAGTGAAACACCAGATTCCATGGGAAATCAATCTTTCTTTCTTTCTTTCTTTCTTTCTTTCTTTCTTTCTTTCTTTCTTTCTTTCTTCCTTCCTTCCTTCCTTTCTTCCTTGCTTCTTTTCCTTCCTTCTTTCTGTCTTTCTTTCTTTCTTGCTCTCTTTCTTCCCTCTATCTCCCTAATCTATGTATCTGTGTCTATCTATCATCCATGTATGTATGTATGTATGTATGTATGTGTCTGTCTGTATAGTCATACCTATTTAAGTTAAAGTTATATAAACTAATAGCAACTTTATGTATTTGCTAATTTTACTACTTATAGGTGAAAAAAAATCAGAGGATTTGCTACTAAGGAATACAGCCAAGGATACATATATTGTAGTGGAGCTCAGATAAAATGAGAAATGAGGACACCTGACTCTACAGTGTACACTAAGCTACTCCTTGGTCAGGGGTGGGCACTGTGTCCACTCCTCCACATCCTTTCACGGAAAGCAGTGATCTCTTCCACTTGCCTCTGCTCTTTTATTTGCTTTCCCTTATGTTAAGAAGATCTACATTCTTTGTATGTAAGGAAGTTAGCTGGTGTTCAGCCCTCTGCTCCTTCTCCTGCTTGCTGGCAGAGAAGCTGAATTCATACTTATTTTTCAGCAGTCCATTTTGTGTGTATGTGTGTGTGTATGTGTGTGTGTGTGTGTGTGTGTGTGTGTGTGTAGTATGACCAGTAAAATTTTTGGAAAGAGAGTAGATTCAATTTAATGAAACTCAGAAAAGTCAACAGTTTTTTTTTGAGTCAGTTTCCTTCTTGCCTCCTTGAGAGTTCACTTGTCTGACTGTGTTATGTATTTCTGACCCCCACCTGTAATACAGGAAATATGCTCATATGCTTCTTGTATTCATTCACCTTCTATGAGAGGCCATACTCCCAGAAAACATTTCCAGTCTTTGAATCTGTGGAACTTTCAGAAGCTTTTTATCATGGTTCTCTGCTTCAGTAGCTTCAATTATAACTCCGGACACAGTTCTGCCTTCTTCCTTCCTTCCTTCCTTCCTTCCTTCCTTCCTTCCTTCCTTCCT